>NW_018408355.1:55313-124055 GCF_002113885.1 Mizuhopecten yessoensis | reverse complement strand
GGGGGGGGGGGGGTGTATACATGCATATCTATGTGAGGATGTTCACAATCTCTTGTCTCTAGTTCCACATGAAAACGTTATGGCGTTGAAGGAAGATGATGACATTTTCCTGAAATATCAAGTTAAGGAGTCTCCATAATTAAGTAATTTTTCGTGAAACTGGTGATGGGGAATGGTACCGCACACAAAATCAAGTGAAAATGTTTGCTTTAAAGTATACGTCTCTGACCGTTGTCAGACTTTTTATAGACAACACCATAATTGATGAGTGGCAAAACTACGTAACATTTTGGTTGTCTGTGCTCAATACATGTAAGTGTAAGTGCTACAATATTTCATATTTTGTCAAACATGTACGTAGCCTCATCGCCTGGTTCAGAGACGTATTATACGTCTCTGCCTGGTTCAAGTTCAAGTTCTTTATCACTTTGAGTCGTTCGACTCACCAGTTACAAAGTAACAAAATTTGTGATATTAACTGTGCAAAATACAAAATAGCATTACACACACTCGCAACACAATTACAAGTGCAACTATACCTATTTATAATAATTATGTTCCTCTCGAATTTGCAAATTTTATATATTTCCCTAAGTTCGTTAATTCTTTTGTATTTTTCACACTCAATAATCCTTTCAATTTAAATATGCTTGGGTTTTTAATATAATAAGTTTTCAAAACAATTGCTCGCAAATCAGAATGACATGATCTTCAACATCATCTTAATTACAAACATTACACACTCGACGATTCAATGTTTTGATATCGCCCTTTTTCTAATTTTAAATTATGAGGAGATTTTCTTTTGATTTCTTTCAGATATTCTTTTTGTATGGGTTTACTCAGGCAGTTTTGTAGATGAAAATGATCGTAAATATATCCATAAAAAATTGCTTTTGAGAATATTTTATTTTTTCTGCACATTCTTCTCTAAAAATATTAATAAACCTTTCTTTAATTAATTAATAAATCTTGTTGTCGTTAATATGATATTTCCAAATATACCCTAGGCCAGGTTAATCCTAGCCTCTGATATATACTGTCCACTATGTAACTAATTGGTCAGCTGTAAAAGGTCAATTATCTTTTTCATTGAACCATGTAAGTTCATAGGTACACTAGCCCGGAACCGATTGACTGATTTTTGACACCTTTATAATTACTACACACAGAGAGGGCACCCCGTTAACAAACTTACTATAGACAGAGACGTATTGTAATATATACGTCTCTGCTATAGACAATAAGGAATCACACTCTATTTTCTCAAAAACTCAGTTACATGATGACAATAAAGTTAACTTCATAATGATTTTTTTTAATGATTACTCAAAATTATCATCATTTTCAATAATCTGATATGAAAAGTTTGTTCCGTATTAGGGTTAGTATTCAACCTTGCTCGATGATAACAGAACTCATGATAGACTATTTAAAAAAAAAAAAAAGTTTTAAAACAAATCATCTACGTGAGAAGTTAAATATCCTAATAAATGACTTTTTTTTTATCAAATTAGGAATTCCAATTTAAATATTAGTTGACCTTGGTTAAGGCACTCTTGTGAAATGAAATTGTGCCTGGGGCTGTCATTTCCTGATCGAGGGACAGCCAAAGTATCTTACCTGTAGGTTTTTACCTGGAACTGATTTATCTGTATACGGCTGTACGTGATTGATAGACAACGAACTGGATTAATTGACATGGACTTAATTGCCTTGAAATCACAGAATGTGACATTGATCAGGTACAGCACAACAGAATCCAATGTGACCACTGGTGAATGGTCAATGCATTATCACTGCCTAGATTCTCAGGTATATAGATATCATATACATAGCTTCGACGTGACGTCACGGGACTTCCGGTTTATAGTTTGGTCGCCATATTGGATGGGTGAAGGTTGCCGCAAGTAGAGCGTGAAGTATAGATTTTATCGAGGTCATGGGTGTTCATTGTACGATCATTGGCTGTTCCAACGAGAGTGGGCGGTGTCAAGCTTCCTTCTTTCGACTTCCAGCTGTAATCACAAACCAGGGCGAGAAAACTGAAGAGTTGTCCACAAAAAGACGAAGACTATGGCTATCCAGGATCAGCAGGGCAGATCTAACCCAGAAGTCATACCCCTATGTTAGGGTGTGTTCAGAGCACTTTGTCAATGGTATGTACGTGATCAACTGACAAATGATTTTCGTAATTTTGTTATTATTCTCAAAAATTTCACTTACAAAAAATGACAGTGGTTTCAAATATTTACGCTAATATTTGCTTGGTCTTGAAAAACACCCCATCTCAGTAGATCGGCCATCGATTAGATACAGTGTGTTATAAGGGCGAAGATCGGTTTGTTTGAGCCTGAACTTATATAAAAAATATTAATAAGAGTACTTTAATACAAAATATTCCTTTATAGGCTTATGAAATAGTTATTTTTAAGCATATTACAGGTGTTTGGTTTTTTTGTATTAGTATTATTAGTATTTATTTTTTTGTGTGTCATGGTATATTTATATATTTAATCATAGTCTAAGTTTTTTTTTATACATATATGTATTGTTTAATGTACATGGTGTTCATAGTGGAATACAAATCTGTTATTATGATGCATTATCAAATGTGATATAAACAGTGTCTGTACATATAGTCTTAAATTTTACAGGAAAGCCATCATCTCTCTACCCAGAAGTCAGTATAGACTGGGTACCTTCTCTGAAGCTGGGCCACCACAAAGTAACAACTCTGACTTTGCCAACCCCTCTACGTGGTACCAGAATCAAGCAACGAGAGGAAAAGAAGAAGAATGTTGTAGCTGCACACTCACTTCTTCAACTTTTCAACCAGTGTCGACAAGATGAAGTGCAGGTTACAGATGTTACAACACAGGATCACCCTGAGGTAACAAGTGACTGTGTCCAACATGTACAGACAGAACTGTCTTCT
This sequence comes from Mizuhopecten yessoensis, assembly GCF_002113885.1. Taxonomy (NCBI): domain Eukaryota; kingdom Metazoa; phylum Mollusca; class Bivalvia; order Pectinida; family Pectinidae; genus Mizuhopecten; species Mizuhopecten yessoensis. Next base: position 121,117 of record NW_018408355.1, on the reverse strand, counting down.
AGTGCAATAAGTGCTATAGAAAGTGATTATAACAGAATCACAGTGGAGAATGTTGAACTAAAACAGAAACTTGCAAACATGACAATTACTGAAGAAGGGTTACAGGGAAATGATGACAGGGTTAAAATGTTGACTGGAATCGCCACATTCCAAATTCTCATGACATTATTTACTTTCTTGGAAACATCACTTCATTCAACCCACAGCAGTGCTCTCACCAAGTTTCAGCAGATGATGGTTGTCCTTATCAGACTGAAGTTAGCCTTCCCGTGTCATTATTTGGCTGAAATGTTTCAAGTTTCCCCCAGCACCATCAGCAAGGTATTTTTGAATTGTTTAAATGTGATGTTTGTGAAAACGAAACCACTGATCTACTGGCCACAAAGGGAGGAGCTACAGGAAACCATGCCCATGGCGTTTCGGAAGCACTTTGGACTTCGTGCAGCTGTCATTATCGATTGCTTTGAAATCTTCATTGAAAGACCCTCTGGCTTGAAAGCACGTGCCCAAACATGGTCAAACTACAAACACCATAACACTGCTAAGTACCTGATAGGCATCACACCACAGGGGTCCATCAGCTTCATCAGTGATGGATATGGTGGAAGAGCTTCAGACAAGTTCATAACAAACTCATGTGGTTTCCTGGATAAACTGGTTTATGGAGACATAGTTGTTGCAGATAGAGGTTTTGACATTGCTGAGAGTGTTGCACAAGCTGGTTGTGAATTGAAGATTCCTGCTTTCACCAGAGGGAAACCACAACTGTCAGCAGTAGACATTGAAAGTACCAGGAAACTGGCACATGTTAGGATTCATGTTGAGCGTGTAATAGGTCTACTTCGAAACAAGTTTGAAATTCTCCACAAAACGATTCCAATTGATTTCCTTGCATCATCAGACAATTCAATACCCACCCTTGACAAAATTGTGACAGTATGTTGCGCTCTGACAAATTTATCCAAATCTGTTGTGCCTTTTGATTAGTTATTTTTGTGTTACACTACGTACTTCTGCATGTGTAAATTATATGTAAGCAATAATTGACCGTGACAGAAGGTTATATAATTATTTGCTGTCTTTGATACTGATTAGATGTACATGTATGTGTATCCAAAACTTAAACTTATAACAGTTCTTTATCATAAGTGAATGTTTTATGAAAAGCCAGTTTTGTTATGCTATGTATGATATAATGGATGATGCCCACTCAAGCAATAGCTTCAGTGATGTTTTAATTACATATATTTGAATCCTGGAGTGAAAATAGAAATATATAGTTTTTCAGTTCACGTCAGATATAGCACCTACTGTGTATTTATATGTGTACAAATTCATACCTCCAGGACCCTGATGTTGACAGTCTGAAAATTAAACTGTGAAGTGATAATGAAGATGCTTTTGTTTTATTATCATTTGAAAGTAACTAATTATACAATTAGCACTTCAATAAATAATATATACCACCAACATTAAAAAATTTCTTGTTTGACATGACCCTATCGACCCAGAAAATCTTACCAAAGACCTAACTTTTTATGGTCATCCTTTTTTCCCATTATTGTTTGTACAAGACTTCGAAAACAAAAACAAAATTCAAACCTATTACCTTGGGTCAGATTACTGTAATGTCAAGCGTATATTCTTAATTGTGGTGTAAGTTAACTTTTCTATATGCAATTCAAGCAGACACTGATTTTTTTTATATGAGCAGTTGTACCAGTACTGTTAATTCTAGATCTGTTCTCACAATATGTTAAATAAAAAAATATAATAACATAATTCACAAACAGATGCAATAATTTTATTTCTGACATGTTATTCAATAAAAACAGTTATCACAAACATTGCAGCATACCATTATATGTGAACACTTTTGAATTCACTTGAAAACTATCAACCGGCATAACATATTGGATCTTTCACTATAAGCAAATCGCAAATTAGAGAAGTACTGGTAGATACATGTAAATTTAAACTTCACATGTTAAACGCAAGTACATTGTACACTAACATTTTCAATTTTGTTTCATTCAAACCTTCAAACTACAAATTAATGTTTCCTGCTTCGTTTTTTTGGTCTAGAGTTAGAGTCCGTTTTCTTACAATCGGGACAATACCACTTTCCCTTTGGCAGTTTTGACTTTGTCAATTTTAAACAATCCAAGTGGAACCATTTCAATTTGCAGTTCTGGTTATCACATGCCACCATTTCTCTGTCAGGGGTCTCGGGCTGCTGACAAATGCAATAAAGATGATCTGAAATGCTGTCCTCGATAGGGTTGTTCTGATGGGAGTTGGTCGCCACATCATTCAATGGTCCAGGTTGACTTTTCTGTGAGTGGGAATAAAACTTTCCGACAAGCTCTGGCATAACTGCCATTGTGTGGAAGTCCATAGCTTTCATTTTAATTCCCTGCCACAATTGTTCATTTGGCTCTACTCTCTCAATGTGCATGTCTTGTTCAGTCCACACAACAAAGTCACAAAATTCCCGTTTAGTCACATGTATCTGCGTTTGGACTTGGTAATAGTAGGGATGTGCCGGTTTAAGTCTTTTCCCGTCTGGTGTGTCTTCTAAACATGACTTTGATCCAGTGTAACTAGTCAGAGAAGAATGTCGGACACTGTAGGGACACTTTATTTCCACAACACCAACACCACAACAATCACATGACACCAGTCCATCTGGGGAGGCACCTAAAGTTGGGAATTCTGTGTTAATGGAAAATCCAGCCTTTTCCAAGGAGAAGTTCTCATGGAGAAGTTCCATTGCTTCCTTGTAGGACCTAATAGCCTCTTTCTCATGCTCACAAGAAATGTATCTGTCAGCGGGCGGTCATGTTGCCCTAACAACCTTTATAACGGACACTAAAGTTGTTTATACCTTAAACAAGGGACAGGTCATTACCACATGGCCAGCTGTATGCCTGTTATTTGAATTTTCACGTAATGCGGTTTATAATGATTTTTTTTATAATTCGTTTCGAACAAATATATATTCCGTAAAATTTTCGACCGAACGTTTCACAGACGCTTTTTAAATGGAAAGATGTAGACGCAAGTGCTACGGAAACGATACGGAAGTGCTACGGTACGGAAACGCTACATTCTGTGTTGCATTTGCCTTTATGTCGTTAGTAAACCAAATTGCAGTATATGAGACTGTATACTACAATTTACAGTGATATGGTCAGTGTAGAAATACAGCTGGTACAAGGTAAACAAACAAGGCCGCCCGATACTTTCGGTATCAATAGTCGGAAAACATTCTGGGTTCGTTAGCATTTAGCAATATAGGTCATCGCGAAGAAATAAAGCAACTTGACAAATTATGACAATACAAATTTATTTGAAGATGTGTAGGTACCACAAAATTATTGTAAGCGCCATTCTAGATACGAAATTACCAAGTTTGTCAACGTCATCACACAGGGGATCGGTTTCGAGATTTTGAGTTATGCATAACATCAGTGAATAACCACAACACTAAAATTCAGCATTTCTAAAACCTTGTAAAAGTCGAGGGTATCCACAAGGTTTTAGAATGTGTATAAATACCTTTTTAAGTGTTGTGGTTTTTCAGTGATGTCATCATTACTCAAAATCACGAAACCGAGCCCCTGTGAACGTCGTCTGCTAGCGATGCTAATCTGACCGATTAGACATGGAATCTATTTCAAACGAAATGTCCTTGGAATCGTTATCACATACTGAAAGGACCACATTTATTAAACATTTCCGAGTATATATGCTTCTGAAAATAACGTAATATTCCAGTCGAAGGAAACATGAGCGTTTCCGATGAAACAATCAAGTCCGTTCACCGCCACATCACTTCAAAATACATGTAATCTGTCAATGCGCGAAAAACAACTTTAATTTCAAACAAGCAGAAGTTATGCAATTATTAACAATTTTTCAACATAAACACACTCATATGAAATAAATAATAAAGTTAAGTTTGTGTTCAAACCATTTTATGTGCGTGTGGTTTTCAATGACACGAGGGACTATATCATTTGCTTCAGTTACTATACTGAACAAACTATATACATATAAATGTAAATATAAACTTTGAACTGTTACCAGATGCAGTATACAGTCGATATGAATGCAATTTGGGTGACAGATAAATAGAATGTCGCCCGTTAAGCGATACGAAAATACTGTTCAATCGATATTTAGTTTGGTAATGTGGTGAAAAAGCCTGGCGATTGGTAATACATTTAAATATCACCATCTTACACTGATATTTTAAAAGTCATTAACCATTGTGCAGGCAACGCCAACTGAAAAGATCTACTTCCACATCAGAACAGCCTCTCACGGCGGCCTAATCCCACACTGAGACAGATAACAGCCTCTCACGGCGGCCTAATCCTACATTGAGATAGATAACAGCCTCTCACGGCGGCCTAATCCCACACTGAGACAGATAACAGCCTATCACGGCGGCCTAATCTCACACTGAGATAGATAACATCCTCTCACGGCGGCCTAATCACACACTGAGATAGATAACAGCCTATCACGGAAGCCTAATCCCACACTGAGATAGATAACAGCCTATCACGGAAGCCTAATCCCACACTGAGATAGATAACAACCTTTCACGGCGGCCTAACCCCACACTGAGATAGATAACAGCCTATCACGGCGGCCTAATCTCACACTGAGATAGATAACAGCCTCTCACGGCGGCCTAATCACACACTGAGATAGATAACAGCCTATCACGGCGGCCTAATCCCACACTGAGATAGATAACAGCCTCTCACGGCGACCTAATCCCACACTGAGATAGATTACAGCCTATCACGGCGGCCTAATCAATTCAATGTATGTAAATGACTTTGAAAATGACTTTATTGCTAACGGTGTTAAACCGTACGATTTTGGAGAACTCAGTCTCTTTTTATTAATGTATGCGGATGATTTGATGCTACTTGCAGAATCAGCCAATGAACTACAGAATATGTTAAATAGTTTGTCTATATATGCGAACTCATGGAAATTGACCGTTAATACGGCAAAAACTAAGATTGTTGTCTTTAGAAATGGAGGCCGCTTACGAAATAACGAGGAATGGTTCTTCGATAGAAAAAAAATAGAAGTCGTTGAACAGTTTACTTATCTAGGTATTGATTTTAAATGGAACAATAAATTTAATATTGTACAAAAGCAATTATCCGGGCAAGGTCGAAAGTCAGTATTTGCCTTATATACAAAATGTAAAAATATGAATTTAAACTGCCATACTTTGATTAAACTTTTTGACACATATGTTACCAGTATACTGTGTTACGCATCTGAGGTATGGGGCTCGTGCAAAGGCATAGATATTGAGAAAGTTCACCTGGAATTTTGCAAAAGGATATTATGTGTTAAGAAGTCAACATGTAATGTAATGATCTATTTTGAATTGGGTAGATTTCCGATTGTACATACCAGACACTATAATTTAATTAAGTACTGGTTCAAGCTTTTAAATACTAAGAACTGTGTTCTTAAAACTGCCTATGATGAACTCATGTATATGCCAAAGCGAAATACTGTTTTTAATTGGGTAACTTTTGTGAAAGACAAACTTTTTTCACTCGGTCTTGGCGAAGTGTGGCTGAATCAAAATAATGTGAACTCGTCTGAAGCCCTGCCAATTATTAAACAGAGAATCTTTGATAACGCACGGCAAGAATTGTTTGAATTATTAGAGAATTCCTCGAAATGTTTTTTGTATAGACATTTAGTTGATAATTTAACATTACAACAATATTTATGTAAATATATTCCAAAGCGAAATAGAATTGCTCTAACTAGGTTACGTTTATCAGCGCATACGCTGTATATTGAAACTGGGAGATATCGAAACATTGTAAGAAATGAACGTATATGCAGAATTTGTAACTCTGAAGATATTGAAGACGAATACCATTTTTTGTTCATTTGTCCATTTTATCAAGTTTTAAGAGAAAGACGTATAAAATTGTACTACTGGAAAAAACCATCTGTTTTCAAGCTGATTCAATTATTAAGCACAACGAACGTTAAAGAATTAACTATGTTAAGTAAATATATATATGATGCCACCCAGTTGAGGAATAGCATGATATAATGTTAAAATATATGTAGCTACATCCATTTTTTGTCCATTCTCCACTGCGTTATTGCAGTGTCTACCACTGTATTTATATGTACTGTGTACATACTGATGAGCTGTAAAGCTCAAAGTCAATAAATGAATTAATCCCACACTGATATAGATAACAGCCGTGAGGCCTAATCCCACACTGAGATAGATTACAGCCTCTCACGGCGGCCTAGTCCCACACTGAGATAGATAACAGCCTATCACGACGGCCTAATCCCACACTGAGATAGATAACATCCTATCACGGCGGCCTAATCCCACACTGAGATTGATAACAGCCTCTCACGGCGGCCTAATCCCCCACTGAGATAGATAACAGTCTTTCACGGCGGCCTAATCACACACTGAGATAGATAACAGCCTTTCACGGCGGCCTAACCCCACACTGAGATAGATAACAGCCTATCACGACGGCCTAATCCCACACTGAGATAGATAACATCCTATCACGGCGGCCTAATCCCACACTGAGATAGAAAACAGCCTCTCACGGCGGCCTTATCCCACACTGAGATAGATAACAGCCTATCAAAGCGGCCTAATCCCACACTGAGATAGATAACAGTCTTTCACGGCGGCCTAACCACACACTGAGATAGATAACAGCCTATCACGGCGGCCTAATCCCACACTGAGATAGATAACAGCCTATCACGGCGTCCTAATCCCACACTGAGATAGAAAACAGCCTCTCACGGCAGCCTTATCCCACACTGAGATAGATAACAGCCTATCACGGCGGCCTAAGCCCACACTGAGATAGATAACAGCCTCTCACGGCATTGATAACAGCCTCTCACGGCGGCCTAATCCCACACTGAGCTAGATAACAGCCTCTCACGGCGGCCTCATCCCACACTGAGATAGATAACAGCCTCTCACGGAGGCCTAATCCCACACTGAGATAGATAACAGCCTATCACGGAAGCCTAATCCCACGCTGAGATAGATAACAACCTTTCACGGCGGCCTAACCCCACACTGAGATAGATAACAGCCTATCACGGCTGCATAATCCCACACTGAGATAGATAACAGCCTATCACGGAAGCCTAATCCCACGCTGAGATAGATAACAACCTTTCACGGCGGCCTAACCCCACACTGAGATAGATAACAGCCTATCACGGCGGCCTTATCCCACACTGAGATAGATAACAGCCTATCACGGCGGGTTAATCCCACACTGAGATCGATTTTATGCTGAATTTACCGAACTTGTCGAAGACCTCACGGTGGCCTAATCCCACACTGAGATAGATAACATCCTCTCACGGAGGCCTAATCCCACACTGAGATAGATAACAGCCTCTCACGGTGGCCTAATCCCACACTGAGATAGATAACATCCTCTCACGGAGGCCTAATCCCACACTGAGATAGATAACAGCCTCTCACGGAGGCCTAATCCCACACTGAGATAGATAACAGCCTGTCACGGCGGCATAATCCCACACTGAGATATATAACAGCCTCTCACGGCGGCCTTATCCCACACTGAGATAGATAACAGCCTATCACGGAAGCCTAATCCCACACTGAGATAGATAACAACCTTTCACGGCGGCCTAACCCCACACTGAGATAGATAACAGCCTATCACGGCTGCATAATCCCACACTGAGATAGATAACAGCCTATCACGGAAGCCTAATCCCACACTGAGATAGATAACAGCCTCTCACGGTGGCCTAATCCCACACTGAGATAGATAACATCCTCTCACGGAGGCCTAATCCCACACTGAGATAGATAACAGCCTATCACGGAAGCCTAATCCCACGCTGAGATAGATAACAACCTTTCACGGCGGCCTAACCCCACACTGAGATAGATAACAGCCTATCACGGCGGCCTTCTCCCACACTGAGATAGATAACAGCCTCTCACGGAGGCCTAATCCCACACTGAGATAGATAACAGCCTATCACGGCGGGTTAATCCCACACTGAGATCGATTTTATGCTGAATTTACCGAACTTGTCGAAGACCTCACGGTGGCCTAATCCCACACTGAGATAGATAACATCCTCTCACGGAGGCCTAATCCCACACTGAGATAGATAACAGCCTCTCACGGTGGCCTAATCCCACACTGAGATAGATAACATCCTCTCACGGAGGCCTAATCCCACACTGAGATAGATAACAGCCTTTCACGGCGGCCTAACCCCACACTGAGATAGATAACAGCCTATCACGGCTGCATAATCCCACACTGAGATAGATAACAGCCTATCACGGCGGCCTAATCCCACACTGAGATCGATTTTATGCTGAATTTACCGAACTTGTCGAAGACGTGGTTCATTTGCCTTTACAAACCACTTCGTGTTTTGTGGTGTCACCAATGAACTTACCTGTACTATCCAGTTGCGGCGGAAGTCTTCCTTAAACTATAAGCTGTTCGAAATTGTGTACCTATCGAACAGCCAAACGGGGGCTACTGACATTAAATGTTCTTGTTATCATAAATGGATGAGATTTGAACTTTGGTACTGAAGGGGTAAATATTTATAATTAATTTGAAATTAAAAACGAGAAATAAATTTCTGTTTGGCTTAGATTTTGAGATGATAACTCCAGTCGTGCACACGAAAGACATTCATAGATGGATTTGTTTCCAATGCTTAAGTTGAATTATCACCTTATTATCAGTTAAAGTTTAAAGTTGACTCACCAGTAATGTCATAATTCCCTCCGGCCTTTGTCACAATTGTTCTTATAACGTAAGGAATGTGTGCTGTTTGTGACGTCACACCATGCCTTGGTAGACGATTAAAACAAACGGAGTCGACTTTCGGGGCACCTGTTCCGTATCCACTGATACCGGAAGTGGTCCCCAGCAATACAAGAAAGATGACACCTTGCCACATAATTCAATGCTATAAACATTCCCTAGTCGTTATGGACAAAACACAAAAATAGTGTTCAGTGAAATAGATTTCCGCACTGGCTTAGTCTCATCAGCGTACCTGTAACAACTGCTGTACATTTGAGGGTTGATAAGTGCATATGTGTCTGTCAGTTATAAACCCTACGTGTAATACTGGGGTAGCCTTAGCTTATGGTAAGGTCAAAAGGTCATTCCTTCTACCCTAGGGTAAACACATAGTGATGGATGGCACAGTTTGCCTACATTGACATATATTGTTACCGGATATATGAAGACACTTATGGATTTGCTTTATAATGCCAATCTCAACTAAGGGATAACATTCAATGTGTAAGGAAAGAAAATGTTGAAAATGTGAAATAGTGTTCAATATACATGTATGTACAGTACACACTTTTATTGGTTGTATCCTTTGGCAGTACATTAACGTGTAAGTTTGTCATACGACAGTTTATATATATATATATATATAGAATAGGATCAATCCGCCTGAAGAAGCCCTAGAAGGCAGAAAGGCCTAGCGGACGATCTGAAAATTTTGTTTTTATTCTATATTTTCCTTCGCAAGGACTTATTTATTTATTATCTACTATATATATATATATATATTACTGTAATAGCCCGAGGTCACACTACATACACATGTAATCTTAGACATAGGCAGTTGACCACAAGGTACAAAACAGCTACTGATCGAAAGCTTTCTATAGCGCATGTCAAGCAGTGAGAAGAGAACTGCCGGGTTCGTTGTTATGGGCCAAAGAGTAGAGAAACGAGATCAGTGGTTAGGCTGTAATGTACTAAGATTAGGAAACAGTAAGGCATAAAGGTTAATTTTGATGTTGTAAAACAGGGAATATAGTTCAGTAGAAAAGTCGCTTGATAATTTAACCCAACATTAAAGCAATTTTGTCAAACCATAGTATTTTTACACAGTTAAAACAATTAAATTTTTGGTAAAACCAAAAAATATCAAGAAGTAGCTCTTTTCTACGGAGGCTAATTGAGGACATCCAAATATATGTTTTTATCTCGTTATAACGGGTTAGTTATCTCGTTATAACGACCTTCTATCTAGTTATACCGAGGAAGTATCTAGTTATACCGAGTAAGTATCTCGTTATACCGAGGAAGTATCTCGTTAAACTGAGTAAGTATCTAGTTATACCGAGGAAGTATCTATAATTAGAACGGAATAATTATCTCGGTACGTTTTTATCTCGTATCACAGCATAGTGTCTCGTTATAACCACTTGATTTCTTGTTAAAATGAGTTAGTTTCTCGTTATAACGACTCTTTGTATAAAGACAAAGTATCTGGGTTAAGTTGCATCGTTAAACAGTGTCATTTCGTTTCTTTATCAAATCAAGTTCAATGTAAGATAGAGGAAAGAAACGCCCTTATATGCTTTGCATGTTCACCAATTGGCGTTCACTCAAAAGGAAATATCCTCGTTTCTTGCAAAAGAACACAGATTTAGGATATCTGAAAGAAATTTGCGAGGAGTGCTTAACAATGAAGGTTTATCAAGGAACCGTTCAGACATTATACGTGTTGCCAGTTTGATAGGTTGTCAACTGGATATGTCTGGCCGTCAACACGGGTATCGTATGGTGCATCTCAAGTATGTACTCACTTGACTCGTCGGGCGTGTACCTAAGGAGAACACTTGTGAGGAGAAGGTATCGTTCTACCGGTCCCAATGATGTTTGACACTTGGACCCTTATGATAAAATGACTCCATTTGGAATTGGCATTAATGGATGCCTTGACGGTTTTGGTTTGTTTGTGTTTTACGTCCTATTAACTGCCATATGTAGGTATCGAACTCGCTACTAAGTGGTGGAGACGGTCAGACGCCTTAACAACGCGGTCACCGTGGCCCCTGAATCGACGGATCACATGGTGCAGTAAAGGAGAAGACAACGTCTCAGTATCAGGAAAAGATATCATTTTACCGGTCCCAGTGATGTTTTAACACGTGGGCTCTTATGATAAATTGACTCCATATGGAATTGGTATAAATGAATGTATTAACGGGTTTTCGCGGTACATTTTACACAAATAGCGACCCAAAGGTAAAAGCGGGTTATTTTGTCAATAACATTGCTAAGTTGAACGGCTGTTAACGGACATCGTGCTTTGATTTTGGTACGGAAAATCGTTCCCTGTTCTTCCCAAAGATTTTAAAATGGATTTGGTAATGAAGGTTGACAACCCAACCCATTAAACAGAATATCGTTATACCATAAAGCGAATATAAAATGAACATGCTATGTCAAAATATAAACGGAAAATCAATAAAAATAACTCCATTATGATCTTAACACAGCCAAATCTTCAAAATTGTTGTGCACAATTCATCACCATTCATTGTATTTAACTATGCTTGAAATATCAAATGAAGAAATTTTAGCAGGAATAAGTTATCAATGTTTGTAATTGTCGCTGTACTATACCAAAATGCTTTGTTATATTTTTAGATCTAATCTTGTCTTCAAAAAAGTGGTACTATGGAGTTTATACAACCCTATGTGGGAATATGTGGCATCCACAGACACATGTCAGTAGAAATAATATGTGGGTAACTTTGCATAAATTGATGTAAATGTGCAAAGAAATAGTAAATGAAATATCATCAAAAATGTGAAGCCTTGCGTTAGGTATCTAGATCACGTCGGTCAGTTCGAAAACTAATCATAGTCAATAATCTGAAAACAACTCATCTGAATAGTTCTAAACGTTTTCTTCCGGTTGGTAAGTATGGATTATGAAAAGTTCTTTTTACACAACCATGTATATATGACGTGTCGATGACTACAAATGTAGTACTATATGTTCACTGTCGCCTTCGTCAGAAAAATGACCAGTGAAGCGTATGCACACAACGGTTTAAATGTGTACGAGTTGCCCACAAAAATCCATGACTTGGTTCAGCTACTCTTTGTTTAATACTTGGTCATAGATGTGCGAGAGTCTTGGAACCCCTCGTCTCGATTTAGAACTTTCGATTTGGCATGCTTTATATATGCCTGGGTCGCAATATCATGTCTGATATCAACCCACAAATCATTACATGTATGCTTGAAATGAGACCATCCTGCAGGTTTAACATGTATGGTCACGTGTAAATCAGCTGTAAACCGGATGTTTCTATATTTGGACCTGAGTAAATATTGAGACATCTGAGCGTGTGAACTGAATGGGAAAATATAAGGAATAAATATCTTCATTATAAAGTTTTTTTTAATTGGCCACCAATTGTAGTTTAAAAAAATATTAGCAAGGCTGTTATAAACAACAGCCATAACAACCACATTAGGGAGACAATATTTGACAATTATCATATAAGATCCAACTTTCGTCACTTTAGTTAAACATGCTTTTGTTGCGATAAGAGTGTATATCTATGTTAATGATGAATTTAAGAACATGAAAGGCTGGTTACTTTAAAAAACAGATGATGGCTGACAATATGCTTTAATTGTAAACAATCTGTTGAACAATAAGTAAACATTATATAGCCCGATTTAGTTGTATGTTTATATGATGTATACTGTGGTTGCAGAAACTACACTGACGTGATAGGATATATTTGACATTTCATATTTATTTCATAGTTATAGATATTTCCTTTACGTATTTAATACAAATGTTTCAATGTGGCTACGAAACTTTAAAAATGCCCGCCTTATCGACAGTCCGAACAATTTCGTTCAATAGTTTAAACAGCGTATTGTCGAGACATTACCCAAATATTGAATGATTTTATATTCTTTCTTTGTAATCTTTCTCTCTTTCTCTGTTCTCCGATCTATCTGCCTTATCTATTTTTCTTGGGCTGGAGATGGTGGAACCAAAGGCTTTTATGGAAAAGTGGAGGGTGTGAGGATTATATCGGCTAATGTGCAAGGGCTTTAGAATAGAGAAAAGCGTAAAAATGTGTTCTCATATCTTAGAGATACTTACCACAACATTTTCTGTTTACAAGATACACATTTCACAGAAGATAACGAAGAGCTCATCAGAAATGAATGGGACTATGATTCATATTTTTCGTCCTTTCGTGGAAACTGTCGTGGGGTAGCTATTCTTTTTAGAAATAACTTTGAGTGCAAAGCTCATAAAGAAAAGAGAGACACATAGAGTTAGATATAGAAATAGAAGGTTCCCACATTACACTGATAAATATCTATGGGCCCAATCAAGATAGTCCTGATGTTTATGCAAAACTTTCTGACACGATTGAAGACTTTGATTGAACACATGTTACTAATTGTGGTGATTTTAACCTTGTTTTAAAACCCGAGCTCGATTATGACAACATATATAGAAACATTAACAATCCAAAAGCCAGAGACAAAGTATTAGATATAATTGATAATTTTGGTCTTGTATATGTCTTAAGAGAACAACACGAAAATGTTAGGAGATATACTTGGAGAAAACAGAACCCGGTTAAACAGGCATGTCTAGATTTTTTTATTGTTTCAGAGAGTCTTCTGTCTAGTATTAATCACACAGGTATAGATCTTGGTTATAGGTCGAATCATTCATTTCCCAAGATATCAGTGTCGTTAAATGAATTTAAAAGAGGTAGAGGGACATGGAAACTTAATCATTCACTTCTACATGATTCAGAATACTTAAAAATAGTTAATAATTGCATCAATGATGTAAAGAAACAATATTGCATACCAATCTATCATTTGAACAATATTGAAAACATCCCTTCTTCCGAGATTCAATTTACTATTAATGACCAGTTATTTTTGTAAATTTTGCTTATGGAAATTCGAGGGAAATCAATATCATATGCATCATATAAGAAAAAGCTACAAAACTTTAGGGAAAATCTCTTTAAAAGAACAATACAAGGGCTTGAGGCACAGGAAAATGTTAATTTAGATGAATTAAATGGGAGAAAACATTATTTAGAGAAGATAAGAAAACATAAGATTAAAGGCAGTATTTTAAGATCACGGGCGAAATGGGCAGAAGAAGGGGAAAAACCTACCAGTTATTTTTTAAATTTAGAAAATAGAAATTATATCTCAAAAATAATACCAAAATTACAAACCGACAATAACAATATAATAACAAAACAGGAAGTCATATTAAAGGAAGTTTGCTCATTTTATAAAAATCTTTATGGTGTCTCTAACAGCACAGATAATAATATACAGAATGCAAACTTGACATGTTATCTTAATAATAATGAAATTTCTAAACTATCTCAAGATGAGTCTGATAGTCTAGAAGGGGAAATTACATATAAAGAGGCAGTACAAACTTTAAAATTAATGGAAAATAATAAAGGCCCAGGGTCGGATGGATTTTCAACAGAATTTTTTAAATGCTTTTGGGGAAAATTGGGGGAGTTTATAGTCAGATCAATCAATTATGGTTATCGTACAGGACAACTTTCTATAACGCAGAGACAGAGAATAATAACTTGTATACCAAAAGCAGACAAACCAAGGCATTTCATTAAAAATTGGAGACCCATATCACTATTAAACATCGATACAAAATTGCATCTGAAACTATAGCTAATAGGATAAAAACTGTTCTCAATAAATTAATAAATGATGATCAAACTTTTTTCTTTCGGGTCGTTATATAGGGGTAAATACAAGATTAATATACGATATTATGCATTGTACTGAGGAGAATGACATACCTGGCATGCTACTGATGATTGATTTTTCAGAAGCCATTTGATTTAGTGTCTTGGTTATTTATTGAAAAGGTTCTACTTCTCTTTGGTTTTGGTAATAGCATTGTAAACTGGTTTAAAACTTTACATAATAATGTTCATTAAGCTATAAATCAGGGGGAAAACATATCTTCATTCTTTGATATCAGGAGGGGCTGTCCACAGGGGGATTCAATCGCACCGTATCTGTTTATTCTTTGTGCAGAGGTTTTGGCTACAAAATTGAGAAATAATAGAAATGTAAAAGGTATCGAGAAAGTTGCCCTATTTTATTATCACAATATGCCGATGACTCTTCACTTATACTTGATGTCTCTGAGAAATCACTAAAGGAAACAGTAAAAGAACTAAATTAATTTGCAAACAAATCTGGTTTTAAAATGAACATTGATAAAACTCAAGTGATATGGATTGATAGCAGTAAGTATAGTGAAGATTGTTTTTTACCTGAACTTAATTTGCAGTGGGAGAAGAAAAAAGATGAAATACCAAAACTTAACTTTGACAAAAAATGTATCAAACTAAAATCTCTAATAAAAATTTGAAACAGAAGGTCATTAACACATATTGGAAAAAAATACATATCAAATCATTGCTCATCTCTCAATTTAATCACCTGTTTATATCATTACCTAATCCAGATGATAGATTTATTATCAAACTCAACTCAATATTATTTGATTATTTATTTAGTGGAAAAACAGAAAAATAAATAAAATAGAGATAATTACTCAAAATTATGCTGATGGTGGTTTGAAGATGATCAATCTTGTTGCATTTATATACTCTCTTGGATCAGAAGACTCTATCAGAGTTCTGAGAAATGGCAGGCCATACTTAAAACTTATATTGACATACAGTAGATCTTCTTGCAAATTGTGGTTCTGAATATATTCAGAAATGTGTAAATAAGTGTAAAAATAAATTCTGGAGTGATGTGCTCAGATCATGGTTCACACTTAACACAAAATATTATGATAAAACTCTTCAGGAAAGCATATTGAAAGTTCCCATTTGGTATAATAGTAAAATCAAGATAGGAGGAAGAGCTGTTTTTTTATAAAAAAAATATTATCAGAAAAACATTTTTATTGTAAATGATATGATAAAGGAGGTTAGCACAGGTTTGTTTTACACATTTGTAGAATTTATTCGAAAATACCAAGTAAACACATTTTTTTACAGTATCAGGGTCTTGTCTCTGCAGTTAAAGACTTTATTTCATCATATAATACATACAGATTTGAGACAATTTATCCCTACATACCTATCAATTTAGAATTTTTTCTTAGAGTTAAAAAAAGGGTCAAAAATGTTTTACAACATCATAATCAAATCGGACAAGATACCATCCGGCACCAGAAAATGGAATACTATATTCGACAACATGAATAAACAAACCTGGTGTAAAATCTACAAAATGCCATTCTGTGTAACAACAAATACAAAACTTCAGTGATTCCAGTGATTCAGAGAGTGATTCATCATGTACTTACAAATAACTCATTTCTATCTACAATTGGAGTAGTTGTCTCCCCTCTTTATGTATTATGCAACTCTGAACTGGAAACAATTACTCATATATTATGGGAATGTGAGGAAGTACAAAGATTACTAGAAAGTTTTGACACATTAATGGAAGCTCTTTTAATCCCATTTTCAGTAAACAAAACATATTTTCTTTTTGGCCTTCTTCATCAGAATTTTCTTCCCAGTAATCGAGTAGATAGTGAAATCATCATCATTATAAAGCAGTATATTTACAGAATGAGATGTTTACATAACTCATTAAATATAAACGCTCTTGTAAACATAATAAAAGACAACTCTCAGATTCAAAAATACATTGTTGATGGTAAGGATGAAAAAGCTAAACATAAATTTGAAAATAACTGGAAAAATGGGACCAACTAATTAAGTTGTAATACATTTTTATTATCATATTATCATTATAATTATTATGTTTAAGACATACTCCATCAAACATATTCTAATTTCTGCCCTTCACAAAGCCGATATATTACCTATATATGATATAGCATACATAAGTGAATATCCACCTCTTTTTCCAACATCTCGCCCAACTTTTCCTACATTTCCTCTCTCTTTTCTTTATGTTCTCTGTTCTTCCTTTCTTTTTATTTTCTCAATCTCTATCTCAAATACTCTTTCTTATAAAGACAATGCAATGTACTCAGTAGACAGTCTGTGCAAAATTTCTCATTTACCTTTTTGTGTGGGACTGATATTTCTTCTCTTTGCATTTATATATCAATAATCAGTAGATACAGGAATATGTCTGAAAATATCTAATGTCATGCAAATGGGTTTGTGTGAATACAACGCATGTGAGTATGGTGAAATCATTTTGATAATGTTTATACATGGACATGGGTGTTTTTTGACATGGATATGAGTTATACAGTATGTGTGTTATATATAATTTAGTGCAGATTTTGTTTCTAGCATAAAGATATATACCATATGTGATGAAAGTTAATATGTGTTCTATTTTTACACGAGACATATCAATGAATGATTGAGACATATATATGTCAGACACATGGATATGGGTAATAAAATGTTAAAATGTAAAAATAGACGGAAATGAGTATATAAGTTTATGCTATTGTGAAAATGTATGTACTCGATGACAAATATGGACATAACAGAGTTTATGTGTATGTACCCGGTATGTGCCAGTATACAAATGAGTGAATGTTTTGCTATTTATTGTACATGTACATTGCATTGATGAAAAAACTGAATAAAAAGATAATTATAATAATAAAATCTCCTATTTCCCTTAAATCGCTTAAATCTCTCCATCTGAGGGCTACTCCCTCCCCAAAGTAGGACTACTCTCTGCAAAAAAGGACTACTCCCTGACAGTAAATAGGATTACTCCCTCATGAATATTTGTAGGCGGAGCTTATAAAATGTCAACCAATAAAAACATTCGGTAGGCGGGGCCTTCTCCATGACGCAGGTGACGTCACAATTCAAAATAAAACGACAGCACCAGAAATGGCCACCGGTGTAGGCCGTTTTGATCATTACAGATGAGGAATAACAGCATATTTTGGAAGCTAAAAGTATAGCCTAAATACAAAAGCTGTTGTTAAGACTGCAGTGTATTTATTTAACTAAATGGAATGCCGGATGCGTCGACGATTAGGACAGAGCGAGCACAGAGGAGGTGAACGTGTGTTCATGCAAGTTTTATGCAGAACTTAGAAAAGTGGATGGGACTAAATATGCTAGGAAATCAATGGTGACCATTAGATACGGTCTACAAAACACTTATTGAATGCTAGAAATGAAGATATCATCAACAACGATGCATACAGCACTTCCAATTGTAATATTTGTTCTGTCTTTGAATTTGTTTAAAGAATTCATAATGAATAAATAAATTGATTTGTTAACTTGCCTTAATTTGTTTTGTTATGATAAAACAGTTATAGAATGGTAATAAAACACTTGTAGAAAGGGTAATTCGGGAATTAGCAAATTTATGGTTACCCTTGGTGAAAAAAACTATATCCTTCAGCGGCTTTGCCGCCTCCGGAAACACCACGATCAGAACTATAATATACCACACTCAGAGCTACAATTTACGACACTCATAGCTATAATATATCATACTCAGAGCTATAATATACCACACTCAGAGCTACAATATACGACACTCATAGCTATAATATACCATACTCAGAGCTATAATATACCACACTCAGAGATATAATATACCACACTTAGAGCTACAATATACGACTCTCATAGCTATAATATACCACACTTAGAGCTACAATATACGACACTCATAGCTACAATATACGACACTCATAGCTATAATTTACCACACTCAAAGCTATGATATACAATGTACTACATTTAGGGCTACAATATACGATACTCATAACTACAGTATACCACACTCAGAGCTATGATATACAATGCACTACATTTAGGGCTACAATATACGATACTCATAACTACAGTATACCACACTCAGAGCTACAATATACGACACTCAGAGCTACAATATACGACACTCAGAGCTATAATATAAACACTCAGAGCTATAATATAAACACTCAGAGCTATGATATACCACACTTAGAGCTACAATATACAACACTTTAATGTACCACACTTAGAGCTACAATGTACGACACTCATAGCTATAATGTAACCACCCTCAGAGCTATACTATACCACACTCAGAGCTATAATATACCTCACTCAGAGCTATTATACTACATTCAGAGCTAAAATGTACACACTCATAGCTATACTTTACCGCACTCAAAGCTATGATATACCACACTCAGAGATATAATATACCACACTTAGAGCTATAATATACCACACTTAGAGCTACAATATACGACACTCATAGCTATAATTTACCACACTCAGAGCTATTATACTACATTCAGAGCTAAAATGTACACACTCATAGCTATACTATACCGCACTCAAAGCTATGATATACCACACTTAGAGCTACAATATACGACACTCAGAGCTTTAATATACCACACTCATAGCTATAATATACCACACTTAAAGCTACAATATACGACACTCACAGCTATCATATACCACACTCAGAGCTATAATATATCACACTTAGAGCTACAATATACGACACTCACAGCTGTAATATTATATGTGATTAGTCTTTTTTATCAGGTTTTCGACGCAATTTTGATAAGTAGACATCAGGTCGTCTGAGCGTTTAAACTGAAGGGGATAAGGAATAAGCTTGTTCATGATAAAGAATTTTCAAAATGGCCGCCACGACGGATTTGATGAGCAGACCTCATGATAAAATGTTGGATTTCTCCAAAAAATAAGAATGTCCCCTAAAACTCCTTCAGATTTTTTGCACCATAAATGCATCCGGAACAGTTTGAATTTTCAATATATCTCGTTTGCTATTTTTTATTGACGTTACATATGTTTTGTTTGATAATACGTTGATGTTTTGTTTCTTAAACTTTACTAGAAGAACCATTCTTTTTATACAATCATGGAATAAGTAATATAAGTTGAGATATACAATCTAATGGACTGAATTTTAATTCAAAGTTTAAACTTGAATGGTTCCCATTTTAAGAAATTACGATGCTTCCTTCCAATGTCTTTTTCGTATCCAAATAAAGAAAAATCTGGATGGAAGATGGAAGTGAATCGCTCTAGATCGGACGACGAAACAGATTCATAGGCTTTAACAACCGCTTGTTCTTTTGACAACAGCTTGTCCGATTGGGTCATTGGAAACCGTTTGATTTCTTTAGCAATGACGTCTAGAAAAAGAGATTTACTTATGTTTGAATTGTGCTCTATCATCTTATAGGGGAATTCGGCCAACTGGCTCAAGACCCCTCTTATTTGTAGAACCTTCCAAGCACGTTCAAGCGCTTGTGGAAGAGAGGCACACTTCGGTACGCGTAATACCACATCGTATGCTCTGCT
Organism: Mizuhopecten yessoensis; assembly: GCF_002113885.1. Taxonomy (NCBI): domain Eukaryota; kingdom Metazoa; phylum Mollusca; class Bivalvia; order Pectinida; family Pectinidae; genus Mizuhopecten; species Mizuhopecten yessoensis. Next base: position 100,863 of record NW_018408355.1, on the reverse strand, counting down.
GACCGTCAGATATATAGCTTCTCTTTCGTTCCCTTGGTTCATTTTAGAAATGTCAACAATTTCATCTAAATGTTGACTTTTTAGAAAACTTCCAAGATCCTCTTTGAATGATTCGATTTTCCCAATGACATCATACTGAATGCTACACGGACGGCATACATCATACATAGGGCACCAATGAGGGTTTCGGTTTTTACCAGACGTTTCTGATTCGATTACGTGTTTGATAAACTCCGGAAAAGTACTGTCATGACCACATTCCTTGGATTTTATCGAGAGATTTTTCCGATGATTTTTCAAGATGATTTTACCTGTACTTCTCCAGAACACGTGATTATTAGTGAAGAGTTTATCGACATATCCTGAAAGCATTCTTGTGTAAGGATTTCGGACAAATATAATCTTAGTGGAACGCATTAGCACCGCCAGGGCCTGGTCGTATTGAATTTTGTCAAATGTATCAAAAGGTAATTGGTGAACAGTGCCGCCTTTAATGCTAAAAGGATCTTTTCGATGATGATAGCCAAACAAAATTTGAAAGACTTGTTTCAGAAAGGTTGACCCAACTTTCGCTATATTACAGAACAGAAGATCGGTTTGATCATCGTAAATCATATGAGTTTTCAATTTCACTTCTGGTAGAGTTCCGGTGTAGTTCTTTCCGAGAGAACGACATGTCGTTAGCATTGTTTTCCTCCGTTCACTTTGCTCTTCGATGAAGATGCTTTCTGTTCGTTTAGGCGCCTGTAACGAGAAAAAAGTCGTGTAAGTTTTCAAAAAAACTAACTCGTGTAAGATAAAGAAAGTTCAAGATCTTCAGGAGTTGTGGAGCTTTCTATCACATTTTTTGTATGACAATATCAATTGATAGCCCCCATGTCTTCAGTGCCTTTTACTGTAACACCCCATATCTGGCAAAAACTGTTTAAATAGTCTTGGTCCAATCATTCCTAGATTTGAATTTGTCTGCACCTTTTGGATTGAAGATTCATTCATTCTCTTCCTCAATTGAGAGGACGATTCTCTTTTATTAATCAACAAATAGTTAAATGTACTAGATTTTCTCAAGACTATAGAAAAGAATATGTTCATAAATACTGAAAGCCAATTACGGTTGATCATTACCCCCTCAAACTATTGTAAAGCTAAATATCGTACAAATATGTACTTAATCCTATAAGGACATACCCCAAGTTTAAGCTAGTGGAATTCCCCAAGTTGTTTGGGGATCAAAGCGTTTACAACACTTCTTGACCACCAGACGACAGATGCAATAACCACGCTAGTGAATATAGTTTTGACCAGATGAAGTTACGAGAAATCTCAAATGAAATGAGACTGCAGCTTACATTGCACTGGATTTATTCAGCAAGCAATTATTCAAACTTAACAGGTATCAGAAAAACACAAGTTGTATGAACTAGAATATTTCACATGAATAAAATTCATGACAATGTACATTCACTAAAACTTTATTGAACGTATTATACGCCCTTGTTGTAAACTACACAGGTTTTGTACACGTAACTACACTGGTTTTGTACACGTAACTTCACTGTTGTTGTACACGTAACTTCACTGGTGTTGTACACATAACTATACTTGTGTTGTACACGTAACTACACTGGTGTTGTACACGTAACCACACTGATGTTGTACACGTAACTACACTGGTGTAATGCACGTAACTATATTGGTTTTGTACACGTAACTATACTGGTGCTGTTCACATAACTTCACTGGTGTTGTACACGTAACTACACTGATGTTGTACACGTAACTATACTGGTGCTGTTCACATAACTACACTGATGTTGTACACGTAACTACACTGATGTTGTACACGTAACCACACTGATGTTGTACACGTAACTACACTGGTTTTGTACACGTAACTACACTGGTTTTGAACACGTAACTTCACTGTTGTTGTACACGTAACTTCACTGGTGTTGTATACATAACTATACTTGTGTTGTACACGTAACCACACTGATGTTGTACACGTAACCACACTGATGTTGTACACGTAACTACACTGATGTTGTACACGTAACAACACTGATGTTGTACACGTAACTTCACTGATGTTGTACACGTAACTACACTGGTGATGTACACGTTACTTCACTGGTGTTGTACATGTAACAAAACACTGGTGGTGTTCACATAGCTACAGTTGTGTTGTATACGTAACTGCTCTGATGTTGTACACGTAACTACACTGATGTTCTACACGCAACAAAACACTGGTGATGTTCACATAGCTACACTGGTGTTGTATACGTAACTATATTGGTTTTGTACACGTTACTATACTGGTGTTGTACACGTAACTGCTCTGATGTTGTACACGGAGCTACACTGGTGAAATACACGTAACTTCAATGGTGTTGTACACGTACAAATGTAACTACACTGGTGTTGTACACGTAACTACACTGGTGTACTACACGTAACTTCACTGGTGTTGTACACGTTACTACACTGGTGTTGTACACGTAACAACACTGATGTTGAACACGTAACAACACTGATGTTGTACACGTAATTACACTGGTGTTGTACACGTAACTACACTGATGTTGTACACGTAACTACACTGGTGTTGTACACGTAACCACACTGATGTTGTACACGTAACTACACTGGTGTAATGCACGTAACTATATTGGTTTTGTACACGTAACTATACTGGTGCTGTTCACATAACTTCACTGGTGTTGTACACGTAACTACACTGATGTTGTACACGTAACTATACTGGTGCTGTTCACATAACTACACTGATGTTGTACACGTAACTACACTGATGTTGTACACGTAACAACACTGATGTTGTTCACATAACTACACTGGTGCTGTAAACATAACTACACTAGTTTTGTACACGTTACTTCATTATTTGTACACGTAACTTCACTAGTGTTGTACACGTAACTACACTGATGTTGTACACGTAACTACACTGGTGCTGTACACATAACTACACTGGTGCTGTACACATAACTACACTGGTGTTGTACACGTAACCACACTTACACACATAAACATTTCAAACATTTGTAACCAACCCCTGTGCTCCGTCGCAAGATCACTCACTTCAAACGATATCAGTTTCACGCGTCTCGCAGCCACGGTTTCCTCAATTTCTGACGACATGTCAAATAACGAGGCCGTTAAAAATCTACTGACTGTAGTCAGATTCCCATACAATCAACAAATAAATTCACGTCTGGACTCTTCACAAAATAATCAAAGAGAAAAGTTCGAATTAACTTCAAAAAATAACTCCCTCGTTGAGGGCAAAGTCGGATTTACGGTGTTCACTGTATTTGTCCTGGCGCGAAATTTGTTCCGGGGAAAAATCGAAACAATTTCCAATCTACCTTTCAGCTCAGAGTTCTATTGATAAACTTAAATCACCCTATAGACATATCATACGCAATTGTATTGATACTGAATTGAAGTGTTTGTTAAAATGTCAAAGTACTACTTTGTTAGCCAATCAGCACGCGACAACACGCTGTTCCAACTATTGAATGAATTTGTATGGACTGTCGATAAGACGGGAATTTCAAATTTTAAATATATATTGTAAGTTAAAAAAAGAACATTAGAGGCAGGGAAAACGTAAATATAGCGCGCATTATGTTGTTTGCGTGCAAAGCTGAGTCATTCAAATAGATCATAAATACCATACATAACAGTGCAATGCTTAAGTGTATCTCTAGGCAAACCACATGTTACCAAATATATACAGATAATTTTCTTCTATTATCAATATTGTTATTGTAATGGGCTTTTGATGTTTTGAGTTATCCGCTATAACAGAATGTCTTACTGCCCTGTAATGTTATATGACATTGGCCACTCTGACACTTGTTTGATGACTTTATACACAATAAGAAGATTTATATAAAACCACTGCATGTCTTTTAATGTCATCATCATCATCATCATCATCATCATCATCATATTCATCATCATCATCACAATAATCACACTGATATATCCATCGTAACACAAAATCATCATCCCATTGTCATCATCATTTTCATTATTATTATTATTATCATCATCATCATCATGACTGAAATCAACATCATTCTCACAATAAAATCATCACCATCACACTGTTGTTGTCATCGTCAAATTCTTCCTAACATCTTAGTAGCTGGTAGCAAGTGTACCTAATAAAATGAACTATTTGCAAAGCTCCCTTTAACACTTAACAGCTCAATGCAACGAACATTAATAATAGTTGAATATGTTCAGGTAGTAACCTAAGGCAAAGTGGTATGTATATTATTAGCATACATCAATACGACTGAGGTGTAAAGGAAAGATACAGTCGGTTTGGTTCTGTTTCTAGTAGTTAGACCCGGGGTTGGTACACAAGTAGATGTACGTGATAATAAAATAATAACTCACCGATTCTAACTTGTTGAGAGTACTAGGGCTGGGTCTGCTACAGCTGCAGTTAAATGTAGCTTGATCACGTATTACTGCGGTAATTGCCTCCTGGTTTCCCTCTGGAAAAAAACCCTAATTAAGTTGTTATCATCACCCTATCAACAAATAAAATAAAACAAATCTGCACAGCTTAGCTTACCTACAACGTATATATGAGTACTGTCAATCTGTGCCATATGAAGTACAATACTCTTGCTAATTTTAGGTGCATTTTATGGGGGGTTTATTGTTTAAAGGAACAACAGTTTTTTTTATCATTGACATGGCATGGGCAAAATCTAATAAATCGCAATGAAATCAATAGAAAACGGATAAACTTGTATGGCAATATTAATTTTCAAAATGTGCAAATATGTTGTAATACAGGACGTGGTATGGATCACCAAACTTGTTCATCCTAAGATAAACATTGGCATTAAACATTTGTATTATTTGGTGGCGTTCAGCCATCCGAAAAATGCCAAGAGGTTGGAAAGAACTGGTGTGTTTCTCTTTTCGTTAAAGTTTCAAACACATGTACAATCCACTCGCATCCCCTACTTACCGCCTTATTCGTTGTTATTGCCATTTTTTGTTATTCCGGAAGTCTCTTTATTTTGCTGATTATTTTGGCTATTATGGGATGGTTAAACGATAAAAACATGTCGGCCCATGTTCCAGTTTAGGTTCCTTTAACATAACTTTATAGTGAGAAACCTATACGTCAACCTTTCCTCCGAAAATGAATTGGCGTCGCTTTGTCATCACTTAGAGGTTGTATAGAAGATTGGGGTCTACGTTCACATTGACGTATCATCCACGCAGTGATGACAGATGAATAACTTGGTCAACAAAGAACAGACCCAGTAACAGCTGGAACAAGTTTGGGTTGATAACAGTTCCATACCAAATAGATCAGATACACAGGAAATACAAGGCACTGAATAGTTGACATACTGTTTTATGGATGAAGGAATATGTAAAGTGTTATTAACTGTATGGGAAACTTTCCCCTCAAGTCAAAACCAATAAACAAGAAGAGTTTAATAGCTGGTTTGGGGAAAGTAACCATAGGCTTCTTCAATTATAGTCATCGATTAATAGTTGTACTACAAAAAGATATAAACAGACTATGAGACAAGGAAACAACGGACACCATGTGACGTGACAACATTACGAGTTAGTAATTGCCAGCAAGCATGGTGACCAGACAATTAAGAAGGAAGGACACCTTGGTGAGAAGAACTTAGGGATACCTCCCCTACGCTAGTGACTTCTCTATATCCGGCAAGGTTTTCTGACGTAAAGCATCAACTCCTCGTGCAGCCTGCAGCAACACAACCCATAAGCAACCTTGTTGATTTCACAGAGGTAACATTTCAGTAATTCGTGCAGCACTTTCGAAAATTTGTACCAGAAATAAAGAAGTTCAGTAGCGACCCCTAGATTACAGAAGATGCATTCGCCAGTTTGAGACTAAGTTAGTAACCGATACAGATGATGATGGTGAGAGGATGAACTATTAAGAGCAACTCAGCCATCTGAAAGGAGAGAGGACACGTGTTGCTGATATGAAACAACTTGTGATGATGAAGTTATAGCAACTGCCATTATTAAGACGGCATTAGGTTGGCCCTCGGTGCTTGCCGGAGATGCCAAGGCTCTCGGTGGATTTACATTTTTTTTCGTGGAATGTGAGAAGATGTGACTATTGAGTCAAATGGGGTCCTTGAGTACTCTGAGTACTCGCTTAAACTCCCTTTTCATTTCCACGACAAATGGAGAATGGTATCTTAAGGAGGCCAAGAAACGTGTTGAGTTCACTGATTTGTGAACTTTCTTAAGATAGAAGCAACTAAAGGCTACGATCCTACTTATGGTAATGTCGCCATGGGAACAGGACAGGAAGTGTGTCAATAACGTTGAGTGAAGTTGAAGCGTCTAGGTCGGATATAGACTCTGAATGCCCATACAGTGATTTGAATTCGCATTCACTCGACACATGCAGAAAAATTGTGAGTTAAGACAAACAATAGAGATATGTTTTGGCTGCTGAAAGGGATATCACGGGAAAGTAATGTTTTAGTGTCTTGTTTTTCCAATAAGGCAGAGATGTATCAAGTGCGTCTCCCAATGGAGAATGACGGTCTGATTTCGCTGAAATATATGCATAAAATATGTATAATCAATATCATAATTCAGACGTCTAACCATCATTTTATAAGGTAGATATTTTGCGCTTCACATCTTATAATGTATGCGCATAACACGCCATTTAATTGCCAACAAATTATCGTGGAAAGTGTCAGCGAGTGATAACCGTTACAGTATCAGCTACAAAGCAAAAAGTTGCCAAGTGGTCAAAGGACATTGGAAGGATAACGTTATCGAAGCATAATTGCAGATGGGAAGTATTCAATGGAGAAAATAACTGCCCGAACAATCAGTCCAGTTAAAATGGTATGATTTTATCACATAGCTGTAGTAAAAGAAAAATGTATTCACATGCAAGATGTAAGAATATGAAGGACCAGGGTGATAATAACTGAGGAGGGAGAACCCAAATCGAATCACAAAACAAAACGCTTTTAAATAGTTTATCATGATGTTGTCTCAGAATGCATGATAAAAGCAAAAATCCTTTTTGGATTAACGACTTCAAATAACATGACAATATATATTGAAAACGGGGAAAAGGAAACTTGTTTACGTTGTCAAAATGGCACGTGCGGCCGCGGATTATGGCTAAATGTAAGTATATACCAGGGAAATACCTCTATTTATACTAATTCCAAAAATGTGGGACGAGACAATATTTATTACCGGGATAAAACCGGTACTGAATCTGTCACTAAAACAAAAAGATGAATGTCCTTTGGCATTGATAAGATAAAAAAAATATCTTTCCCATGCATGCAATTGTGTTAATGTCAATGTCCCATTACAAGAGAATACATAATTGCAAGTCTTCTCATCATAAAGGAGGGCTTATTTACAAGTATGCTCACATATCTGTGTAAATTGTTGAAAACAAATGATGCCGATCAAGTATCTAAAACGTCCCATGTCTGACACATATTCTACATGTAAATGTAGTGGCTTTGTCAGAAATGTTTATTGTGTGTGATGACTTACATGTCTTACTAAGTGTTAAAGCGCATGAAGGTGAGAAAGAGAGTATACATGAATATAAACGAAATGATTTTGAATCAATGACAATGCGTTGTAAGAAAATATTTCACATCCATTTTTTTATTCATTGTTTGGAGCTACATCATATCTTAACGTTTGTTACTTTGCACAAACAAAGGTCTAAGACACTTTAAGAAAGAAGGTGTATGTTGATGATTGCATGACTTAAGGGGTTTTTTTTACAGAAAAGAGGCTATACGCCTAGTACGTAATGTGACACAAATGTGCAGGATTGGAAGGTTCCAGATTACTAAGTGGGTGAACAATAGCATTGATGTGATCGAATCAATACCAGAAGAAGATCGTTCTAAGGATGTTAAATTGTGGAGTCTAGACAGTAAAGCACCTATCGAGAGAGCAATTGAAGTGTACAGTTTTGTAGAGAACGATTCACTTGGGTTCCAAAGTCAGATGAAATACAAACCTGTCAATAGAAGGTGTATTATTTCAGTTCAGTGTATGATCCACTTGGAATAACATCAACATTTGTCTTTAAGGCTAAATCAATTCTGCAGAGACTTACAAATCAGTTCAGTGTATGATCCACTTGGAATAACATCAACATTTGTCTTTAAGGCTAAATCAATTCTGCAGAGACTTACAAATCAGGGAAAGGAATGGGACCCCTGGGACTGGACAGATTGGTTAACTCAGCTTCCTCGATTTGAGCATGTGACGACTGTGCGATGCCACAAGAAGAACCACTTTGGTGAAGTTGCCTCATGTTAACTTCATTGTTTAGCTGATGCTGGTGATATAGGATTTGGAAGGATGTTCTGCCTACGACAAGTTCACCGATTTGACCAAATGCGTTGTTCCTTTGTCTTGGGGAAAGGTAGAGTTGACCCATTAGAGACAACGACAATACCAAAAATGGAGCTCACAACCGCCGCTACAATAGTAAAGTTATGCACGAAGGTCGCAGACCACCATATCTTATATATTCTATTGGACGGGCAGTACTTCAGTCTTACGGTTCATCACGCACAAGAACCTGCGAATTCACATCTTTATCGCAAACTGCCTTGAGTTCATTAAGTTTCCACAGAGGATTAGTAGAGATACATAACTACAAAACAAAATTCTGCAGAGGAATTACAATTTCGAAACATTCACCAGATGGTACATTCTGTATCAGGTTCAAGGGACTAACGTTTCTTTGGAAACCAGAATCTGATCATGAGTGGCCACTCACGGAAAAGACATTTACTGCAGAAGACTTCCAAATACAACTAATGCAAGGCTGCATAGGAACCCAAACATATCAGACAGGATATAACTGGCCAACCAAAGGTTTGAGAGCAAACAACACAACAAGAGGTTGCTCAGAAAGGACAGGACAGTCAGGAAGGGAGGTCAAATGGTCTGAAGATAACACTTCTCACCATAAAAACGCGATAGAGCAGAGGTAATTCTGATCAGCCATTTTTAATATATGTACTTCACAGTGGAGATGGAGATTCTTGGCAAGAGTTATCATCACAAAATCATTGACTAAAAGACTTAGCTGCAACTCGCATCATCGTCTGAAAATCGCGGGCTTCAAAATTTGCCACATTCTGGTTGGTTGAAAAAGACCGGAACAGGAAACTTCACCGGGAAGAATGCATGATCAATATAATGGTTTGGAGTGAATGTTACCAGTTTTGACCTCATCACAGAAAAGTTTCATGTTTGACTCAAAGGTCTACCAATTTAAATATGTGTTTTCACTCTTTCAACATAAACCAACCGTCGGCTTCACGAAAGATAGGCCTGTGCAAGTCTACAGTAGCTACTTCAGTGCAAAGGAGAACCGGTCAGACGAAGAGATTCTTTGTTTATCAACGACAATGCTGATTAGCCACATGTATGTACGCGCATGTGTGGGTTAAAGGTAAGTACATGTATGCGTAGCCTACTTTGTCAGTTCGTGTCTGTGTCACAACATGACTCCCCCGTCCCCCTCCCCACCCTGGTCCGGTTTGCCTCAAGTCAGTCAGTGTCTGAAATACACATGCATGCTATACTGATATGGGTCACAGAACACATAATGCTGTGACCCATATCAGCATAGCATATAGTGTATTTCAGAGGTTCAAGATGGGAAGTCGAGGGGGATTCGAGATTCATTTATATATAATAAGGCGGCAATAGCTGGTAGTTTGTAATGTGTTAAGGACAATTCATTACCATGCTTTTTAAATTTACAAAATGTGTTTAGACGTGTTGATTTTTTTTTCTTTTTACAAGTTATTTAATCAGTTTTGTCTCTTCTTATTAATTAAAAACAACGAAACTTACAAAAAAATGACAAACATCAAGCATTCCATTAAGTCTCCTTAATGCATATTATATATATATATGTGTGTATGTGAGGGTGGGTGTGTATTTACAAACATATATATATGATTTTCTAAGAAAGTATTTTATAAGTTTTCAAATGTCATCAAATAATGTTTCTTTTTCTTTCTTATAATTATAACTTGGTTGAATGTTCTAGCCTATATGTTTGTAAGTGTATATGAGTGTGTCTTGTTGAGCAATGTATTAAATTTGTGCTTTCTGTCCATCTATACCGGTTAGGAGAAGACTTATATAGGCTAAGCCTCTTGTCTCATCCAATAGTTAACTTTAAATAAGTACCCTTTACATGGACAATATCTTTTACCATTAACGTTATTATTTCTAGTATTTGTTCTACCCTTTAATTGTATCTGTATTTAATAAAGGCGTTAATTGCACTTATTTTTTTGTAAACAAATGATATATGGTTATAAATGATAAATGCATACTTGCCAACCTTTTGATTATTTTTTTATGGGGGAGAAGCCGTGTGCTCAAAATAAAATATTACAAAATATGAATAATTATAAAAGATGTGTATATGCCCCCTAGTTAAAAAAAATAAAAAAAAATGCTTTAGAGTGTCAAATTGCCAATCGTCTTTTTAGTTGTTCTTTCTGATGAAATCATTAGGTAACAGAATAATTAAGCAAGTTAAATTACTGGCTGAAAATGGTCAATTCTAGCATGGACTTAGATAGCAATCTAATTATGTGGTCTGACCTATGAGTCGAAGGTGTTAAGGGGACGTAACTCACAAGATCTTGAAAAATAAGCTACATGTAGATATGATTCATCATTTCACCAAGGAATTAGACTAGACCTAGGTCCATGACTTTGACTAATTTTTATGTTTCATTTTTCGAAACGTGTGAAATAATCAGTTCTGAAATATGAAAATGAAAAATTGATTAACTGATCACATGTAACGTTTTAGTCAATTTTCAACCACGTGTATAATCCATTCAGATACGTGGTCACTCACAAACTCTACTTACAGATCATTGATATATCTGCATGGTCACACGCTCTAACTATACTATAAATACTAGATACCTGGTCACTATCAGTCACTGGTAATAGTTCACTAGATGAAAGTTACATGTACCGTCCTAGTCACGAACAGTAACAGACGCACTACCTATGGACACCTGAGATACCTGATCACAAAAAATATAGTTCACTGAGATACCTTTACACAAAAAATTACTATAAACCACTGATCGAGATCCCTAGTTACAAACTCTCACTATAGACCACTGAGATACCTGGTTACAAACACTTACCATAGATCATTGATATACCTGGTCACAAACACCTACATTAAGACTATTGATGCAACACTTCCTCAGAGATCAATTCCAGTCAAGATAAATATTTAAAAGGAAAATCACGTTTGTGAGGTGTTTACATAATTGAGTTGTTAGTTTGTAAACAACCTCATGACGAGCACAACTTTAATATGTTATTTGCATTCATAGCCTTATGTATCGAGATATATACAGGTGTGAAAATTAAGTGTATAATTTACAAAATTATATAATATGTAGTATGGCAGGTTTTGACTGTATTGTATTGGAGGTAATTTAAAAGCCTTGCAGCTGTGAACACGTTAATTTGTTTTCAGAAGCTAAAATAATTAATATTATTTTGAGCAAATCCAAATAATTTCATAACTGACGCACCCTTAAAAGCTTTTAACTATTTGATGAATTGGTTTTGTGCATCCAATAAAGTTTGTTATAGTCATGAATATGAATAACATATCTTCTGATGTCGATTACATTTTAGATTAATTTTAGAGAAACAGTTTGAAGATGCTTCACGATCTGTAGATTTCTTTACACACGTGTACCACGCCACCAGTCGACAAAAGTTCAATTTATCATAACTCGGTCAATTTTCAAATATCTAGCTGAAGTTTGGTACATAGGTGTATCATAGTCATATCGATAACACACAGGGGCTCAGTATCAGGATACTAGTACTTTCGGTTAATAATAAACCTATACACACCAATAAATAACAACACTTTTTATCCGGTGTTTACACATCCTAAAACCTATACCCTCATTTTTTATAAGGTTTACCATTTTGATAACTAAATACTGGTATATGAGATATCTAAAATTGAAACATATTGTATGAAGGTTCTTATAATTATGGGAATTTAAGGGGTTTCCCCTGTCAACTACAAGTAAATGTAGAGATTCATCTGGGGAGATTAACTGCGATAACTTGTCATGAATAACCTGAATGTACCAGTATATGTGTGCAATCTTATTTTTAACAATTATATTGCAGAATCATAATTAATAGTAATGGAAAATTAAGGATCTTTTCATTTTACTGGTGTATATCTTGGAATAAAAAAAAAACATAATTAATTTTTACACATTGCAAATTGTAGTTTTGAGCCTGGTATAAACTTGGTTAATACCAGTATATTAATTTCCAATGTGATGAGAAAAGTAGCGGAAGAATGTAGATATAAATGCAAAGGTTAAAACATTTTAAAAATGGAAATAAATCTTGAAAGAAAAGGTTAGTTGTGTTATATATATTTCTATAGTGTAGTGGTCATCACACTCGCCACTCTGTGGTGGGAGACCCAGGTTCAAATCCTGGTGGAAATAATAGTACAACTTGAAATTATGTAAATACTGCAAACATATATAAACATAAACTACTATTTATATACAACTCATTTCCCATTACTTGGTACATTTCATATGAATATATATATACTTGTTAATTTGTTCTTTACTGCATACAACAACAGGACATTCGAACATCTTGGTAGGCAGTGAGTATTACATTTATGATTTGTGAACTTAAGCTAGAAAATGGATATTTTTTAGTTTTCAAAGTCTTGGTGTTGACCTCTTGTGAATGCCTTTTGTCCGTCGTAGAAACCGCTTCAGTTATTTTTATGTCGACGCCATAAAAAGGGGGGGGGGCATATAGTGTTGCCCATGTCCGTCCCATCCCGATTCAATGTAAACTCCCGTCCCGCCCATCCCGATTCAATCTAAACACTTAGCACCTTCATTCTTTGACAGCTTTTAGTCAAACTTTATTAATTTTATAAGGTACAACCCTCCATAAATTGGGGGGGGAGGGGGCATATAGTGTTGCCCATGTCCGTCCCGTCCCGATTCAATGTAAACACTTAGCAACTTCATTCCTTCATGGATTTTGGTCAAACTTTATGCAAAGGTCAAGTATGAGTATACTTTAGACATTGTTGTGTTGCAGGGTTCCAAGGTCAAGGCCAAGGTTACTGTTGCTAAATATAGAAAATCATCAACTGATTCAATTTAAACACTTAGCAACTTCATTCTTTCACGGATTTTGGTCAAACTTTATACAAAGGTCAAATATGTGTATACCTCTGTTATCCTTGTGTTTCAGGGTTCTAAGGTCAAGGCCAAGGTCACTGTTGCTATATATAGAAAAGCATCAACTGATTCATTTTAAACACTTAGCAACTTCATTCTTTCATGGATTTTGGTCAAACTTTATGCAAAGGTCAAGTATGAGTATTCTTCGGACATTGTTGTGTTTCAGGGTTCCAAGGTCACTGTTGCTTTATATAGAAAATCATCAACTGATTCAATTTAAACACTTAGCAACTTCATCCAATATGTTATGGAGATGGTAATAACATACAGAAAAAAACATATGAATATCAAAGTCAACTTATCAACTTTAAGTGTAGAACCTTGTGTGTGTGCATACATTATGGACTTTATCCAGTGTAATAAAATGTTTGCTTAAGCTTTTGGATAGCTTTTCAGCCTTTGATATCAAAGGCAAGGTCACTTACTATAAATAGAACATCAGTTTTTGCACTGTATTTCGAATTCTGTTGGACTGATTACACTCAGATTTTATCGAGTCCATTCCTGGAAGAAAGTGCCTGATTGGGATAACTTTTCAGGTCTAGTGGTCAAAGGTCAATGGGTCACTATAAATAGAAAATCTGTTTAATGTACTACATATGTAATGCACAATGTCTTGATTTCTCTTGGGCTGATTACACTCTTGACTTTATAAAGTGCTTCCTCAAAGAAAGTGCCTGCTTGGGATAACTTTCCAGGCCCGGGGGCTAGATATCTATCACTGTTACTATATGAATAGAAAATCAGTTTATAAAATCCACTACTTATATTTTGATTTCTGTTGGGCTGATTACACTCAAGACTTTATCCAGTGCTTTTATAAAAAAAAAAATCACTTGCTTTCACTAGTGTTTGCTACATGTATACCTAACCACAGTTTCTTCAATCTTCAATAAACATAATTATGAAGAATAGTCACGGCGGGATTTAAAATATATATATAAATCTTATTACCGGTTAGCTTGTAATAATAATGATAATAATAATTCGAGGTTCTTATATACCACTTTATCACAACCTAGTTCGTAGGTCGTCTCAAAGCGGTTCACAAATTATCATCCGTGGTTCTAAGGCCTTTGCAACCAGCCAATACCTTTCTCAACTCCCTGGGGAGAATGAAGCCGGAACTGCCATTTCGGCGCTAACAGCTAGCATATAACAATTATAGCTCGGCCCAATCACGTACTCATTTACAGCCGAGTAAACTGGAACAAACGGAGTCAAGTATCTTGCTCACAGATACAACACAGTGCCGTGCCATGACTCGAACCCGCAACCCTTCGGTCACGAGCCCGGCGTCCTACCATTAGACTACCGTGTCTTTGCACGAAAATTGTTCGAACGACAAACGTTGAAGTAACTGTGTGATTAACTGCGTGATTGCGACAAAGTAAACAAAAATTAATAGAAGATTTGAGCGGAGGAATATCATGAACCTTACAAATATGTAGGAAAAGATATTTTAAAATCAACTTATCGTCATTGGTTTTTCCTTGTGCACATTTACGCTTGAAAGGGTTGGTTATCCTTAGAACGGGTTTTCGTAACTTGATATTATATTATTACAGAAACCGGGACAAGTACGTCATAATCCTGTTAAAGCACATTGGTTAACAAGTTCTAATTACGATAGGGACCATCATAGAAATACCCCGATCTGTCCTCAGTCGCAAAGATGCATCAGAAACAGATTGCAATTCCATTAAGCTCCTACATACCAAATTGGAGTGAAACCGGACAGCATTTAAAAAAAAACTTACTACTCACAGCCAGTGTATTGCAGTCATTTTGTCCAATCACGAAAAGAGTCTGAAGTTGTGTTCGTGGTACAATAAAACAACTACGTGCCAAATTCGATCGAATTCTGCCGATATCAAAATATTGGCCGATCAGAAGCCAGTATATGGCGTTAGGTTTATCCAAACAGAAAACGGATGACAGTCACTCATTTGCAGTCTCATTAAACAACAAATATAGCGACATCACAAAATATAAACATCCATCAATAAGCAGGTAGTGACGATCTTGGATCGTGGCGGCCATCTTGGTTGACTAGTCGCTAAATACATTGCATATTATTATAACTCATATTTATAACAGCGTGTTACTTGGGTGATATAAGTCACATGACGAGGCATTAAAACATAATGCCGTCATCACGCGTTCGAATTTTTCCCGATCATATTTATCTTATTCGGAGCCTAACGTAACAATCGGCAAGAGCCACCATAAACGAGTTTTGAATTTAATGAAGCAACAACAATTAACCCCCCCCCCNGCATAATGATAAAGTATTGATCACGTGATGAGGAAGCCCGATCCTGATCTCAGGCGAATCTCGGCGAATCAAACAATCGTGTTTTCCTACAAGGACAATACCTTTTATCATCCCAAACGTCACTATGAAAAATAAAGGGAGTTTTCTTTAAATTTCTCCATCAGAACAACATATATTAAACAATGGAATGTAGCCAACATTTTGGGAATGTTTCGGAAAAACGGGTATGAGGTGACAACGGTAATGCTGTTTATGCTGATAGCATAATAGCGATTCACTGCACTCTATCTGGCGTCAACAAACACTCATACCAAAATTCGATCAAATCAACCGTGTAAGTTTTAAAACCCGTAGTTTCTAACTTCATTTTGAGAACTTAATTATCATTAAAGACCGGAATAAAGTACTTACCTGGCGAAACATAAGATGGTTTAAATTCAATTAAATTGATGTTCATGAAGATCAGTACAACTCCAGCAATAACAATTACGAGAAGGATGTTGTTGTTGGACATCATCGGAAACCTGTTCATGTCTACGTTGCTGACTGCTCTCGTAAATTGACCACGAGTATTGTTCCTGAAACAAATGGTTTCATTATAAGAAATATGGTAATTTTATTAAATAGTCATAGTGTACATTGCTGAAATTGATTCCTATCGCAATTGAAAAGCGATGGTCTAAAAGTGTTCATAAAAACCGCACACATCTGATAGACGCGAGTAATCTAAGAGTCACGTCTCTTTTTTGTCTTTTTGAAAATTGTTTTTGAACACGTGAATATTGATTTGTTTGTGTTTACTGATTAATGTTTCCGAATTCTCGGATCTTAAATCTTGTGTGATTGTTTTCCAAAAATGTTCGTTATCCTTCTCCCTTCTACTATGTTTGGAATATCTTACCTATACTATAAAAGAGAATTCAGTGAGATTTGTTTGTATGAGTAAGAATGAAACAGATAATAAATGGATCAACATCTACAGCTGTATTGCTATTCTTTTGTTTTACCTGATTTTACCGGCGGATTTTACCTGTTCAAGTTTCATGGATGCGTTGGCTAGGTGCGACGAAAACCTTAACAATGCTGATAATTGGTTTTGGTTTGGTTACTAATATCACAAATGGATACATCAATGTATATTGACGATTGATCTGGGGTTTTTAAGATGCGGGTCATAGGCAATGAAACAATAACATGCAGTGGGCAATCATACTACCTTTGAAGCGCATCTGAAAGCATTTTAAAACTTTAATTTCATTCTCACGCCTTTCCGTCTTTTACGAAAATTATAAAGACCTTTAAAATGGGAAAAGGTCAAGGCTGACGGAGACCGAGCCGGACGTGTCGTGTATCGCTCTGATGCAACTACAAGTTTCCATGCATGAAAATCTTGAGAGTGAACTTTCAATCTACATTTTAAGTTTATAAGGATGTGTTAAACATATTTGATAATCACAAAAGGTATCAGGACTGAAATTTCATGTTTTAAAAGGAATCAAGTACCAGCGGGAGTACTTCATGTGTAATGGAAGTGGAGGATTGCGTGAAGAAAGTGGTGTAGTTCCTGGGGACCAAGCTAAATGTTACGAAGAGTGACATTGACATTGCGCACAGGCTTGGCACATATCAACAGAAAAAGACTTGAACAGCTATATGTAAGTTCACGTACAGACGTCAAAAACAGAAGTATTTAGAGTTAGGAGGATCCTGCAAGGACAACGGTATTGTGTGTTTGAAGATCTGACCAGGATAAACCAAGAGAGACTGAAAACGATATTCAATCTTGACTGTGTAAAAACGTTAATATAGTATAGATGGGAAACTGTTTGCCCAGCTAAAAGATGGAGAGAAAGAACGAAAAACCTATGACACTAACCTATAAGACAGTTTCCGGTGTGATGATTCAAATATTCGGTAAAGGATTCGCATTTGTGTTGGAGCCGAAACAGGTCAGTGTAAAGCGACAAACATGTATAGGGACATTATATTTTCAAAATTTCTTTTTACAATACAAATGAATGACAAAAAACAAGCTTTGGCAAGTTCAAATGAAAACGAAAATTGGAGTTGATAGAATTGTAATAATCAATAGGACTTGCTGAATGTAATAATAATAATGAGTTATTGGTGAACATGTTCATATCTGGTGCAATTTAGTAGTATGGTAGGCAGGTGAATCTACCTATAAAAAGTGTATAGTGCATAAATTGGAACATATTAAATTCATAATGTTCATAAAACATATAAGAATATATATATACTGTATAGGAATGTAGGAGTGTGAGGCAAAAACAAAAAACGTTAGCTGCTTCCTGCTTATGCTTCATTCACATTTGCGCCGGCCGCCGGCCGCCGGCCGGGAAGTAGGAATCGGCCAGCTTCACGGCGTCCCGGGCGCCAGGGACTTTTTTCCGATGTCTGGGATTTGCAGTGGGTCATATTAGATACGGGTACTGCACGGCCCCCACAGACAATTTGCCAGATTAAATCGAAAGGGCATCTGAAGGATACCGTAGGAAGCCCGTAAGAATATCGCAAGGATACTGCAAGGCTATATAGCTATCTGACGATGGCCGGGCTGTCGTACGGTAGCCGGAAGATGTTCGTGCGGCCGTGTGACGGACGGGATACGTACATGTACGTAGCCTGTACAATATTTCGCATTTTATTTTGCGTGTATATATAGATGCCCGTATACCTGCCGTCCGGGCGCCGGAAGCATCGGCAGATACCAGTCCGGTTATCGGGCTGCCTCCGGCCGAATATCTCACGGACACCGCACAGTTTGAGGATATCGGGCGGCAACCTTACGATTCCCGTACGGCACCCTTCCGGACATCGGCGGCGGTCCACACGACACCTGGGAGCATGTAAACTTGTACAAAATCCCAAAATGACCGTACGATGCCACCGGGAGCCTTAAGATAATCGTATAAAATCCTTAGAGGACGCTAACGGGATACTGCCGGGTAGGTCCGATGAGTTTTGGTAAGAAAAAAACTCATCGTTCGGACGTCTTTTCGTAAATTGGCGCAAATTTGACCAAAGTTTAACTCTCTTTTTTGAGATTTGAAGCATTTTTAACATTTTTCTCTATAATAGTGAATACACGAATACTTCAGGAATGCATGTAGAGGTACGTTTTTTCCTGAATTATAATATTTAATGCAATTTTGCACCACTCAAATTCTGCATTCAAAAGTTACAAAAACAGCTATGTTTTCGACAAATAATTTATACAAGGATCATTATTGACATAGATCTTGACATGTGTATACCACACAACTTATGTTTTTTTCATTTTGAAAAAGAGACCTTAAAAATCTATGAAAAATTAAGAAAATATGGATAATGTCAAACTGGATGAAGTAGGTGCAACAGAAGGAATTGGAAAAAAATAAGACAAACTTAAATGAGGAGTAGCATTATTAGGTCAAAGGCAAAATGAGTGGAAGAGGGAGAGAAGCCAACAAATTATATTCTAATTTTGAAAAATAGACATTTTACCTCCAAAATTATCCCAATGCTAGGAAAAGAAAATGGTGATATTATTTAGAAAAACAAGATGATAGTTTAAATGAAGTTAAATTATTCTATAAACAATTGTATGCAAGTAATAGTTATATCGAAGAGGATTAAAATCAATATCCGTCTAATTGTAATGTTCTAAAATTAAACTATGTAGAATCTTTATCTTTAGGAGGAAATAGAAACTTTTACTGAAGCGTTACATACTTTAAAACATAAGAAAAATAATAAAAACCCCGCGTCGGAGGGATTTACAGTAGAATTTTGTTTAAGTGTGTTTGGAAACAACAAGGTAAATCTGTTGTTAGATCTATTGATTACGCATATATAAAGGAAACTTCTTTATAACTCAAAAAAAAAAGGAATTATTACATGTATACCAAAAGGTGATAAGCCAATGCAATTTCTTAAAAGTTGGTTGTTGATTGATAATGTATTTAGATATTTTAATTTTGGTGAGGATATTAGAAGTTGGATAAAAATATTACGTACTAAGTCTATGTCTGCAATTAATCAAGGTGGAAATCTGTCATATCTTGTTTTTAATTAAGAGGAGTTGCCGTCAAGGTGATCCAATAGCTCCATATATTTTCATTTTGTGTTCAAAAATACTTCCAATTAGACTTAGAAATAATAATGATATTAAGGGAATAAATGTAGACAACTATCCACTACTTCTCTCACAATGTGCAGACGATAGTCTCTTAGTTTAGATGGAACGAAACAATCATTAAAAGAATCAATAAATGAGCTGAATCTATTTGCAAACATTTCTGGTCTTCGAATAAATAAAAGTAAAACATAAGTTATATGGTAGGCAATTAAAAGTACAGTGATGAGATTTATTATCCAGAATGGAACCTGCTATGGGGTATTCAAACATGTATGGTACTAGTAGGTATCAAATCTCGTGTAGATTGACATCAAATCCCTATATTTAACTATGATAAAAGGTTAGTGACACTTAAGTCAATAATTAAGAATTGGAGTAGAAGAATATAAACACCAATAGGAAGAATACCTATAGTTATATCGTTATTAATATCCCAAGGTATTCATCTTTAGATCTCCTTATCTAATCCAGATGACTATCTTATTAAAATATATATTCAGATCTTTTTAGTTTCTTATGGAAAAGTAAAGTAGAAAAAAATCAAACGGGATATAATTATTAAAAACTATTAGTAGGAGGATTTTAAAATGATACACATCATGTCTTTTATTGAAGCCTTAAAACTTACTTGGTTACGTAGGTTTTTTTACATCAGAGGGTAAATGGCAAGTGTTATTTACAAAATATGCAAATAAGAAAGTTTTATTGAATTGTGGTTCAGAATACTTAAAAACTATTTTTTGGAAAGGTATGTTTCAATCATTGAGCAAAATAGCAATTATATATCTATCAAACAACTAGCCGCATCGGATAGATTCACATATTACCACCGGTAAATATGGCCCGTGGTAAGAAACCATTGGAGGCCAAATTGTGATGTGGTCCACGATACGGAAAGTTTACTCTGTGGGTCGTGTGATCAACTCTTCAGAGTTTGTGGATTAAGCAGATTTTGTCGTTCTGATGGGCTTGATTTTGACTTTCTTCATGGTCTTGCCAGACTCAAATAGGTAAATAAGAGATGTGTGATTGGTATACTTGTAAACAAACTGATGTTGTACCGATATCATAATTACAGTTCATATGTGGAAGATGATTTATAGATATTCTGTTCTCATTGCTATCGCACCCATTACAGATTTCATTGATTATTGTTGTAGCATAATTGTTTTTACTTATTTGTCAATCTGGCGCCATTTGACGTCTGGTTATACTTGTATACATGTAGTGACCTAATTGGTGTAATTAGTATGTTACAGTGGGTGTTGAGTTCAAGTAGGTATATTACAGTCTCTTTTAAATTATTGGTTATAATTGATTTTCTGTCTCGATATTAAAATGATTGATACTTTTTAAAAATTTATTTATCTGATAACGTCCATTTCTTAATTATGGAATCAATATAATCTACATAATAATATATTACACACTTCTGTATAAAAAAAAACCAACAGATTTAGTGATATATATATATGCAATATATTCCATTCCATTTGTAACAATAACAAATATTAGCAAAGATGATCTTGAATATGCACCCACAAGACCTTGAACAGGATTTTGAAAAAAAAAAAAGGGCAAATGGCAAACGTTCATTACACAGCTGCACTAGGACCACAGGGTTCGTTACACATGTCTGAAATACGCATATGCTATACTGATATGGGTCACAGCACAGTGTTTGTTTATGTGTGCTGTGCCTGTGACCCATATCAGTATAGCATATGCGTATTTCAGACATGTGTAACGAACCCTGTGGTCCTAGTGCAGCTGTGTAATGATGACAAACTCGGTAAGAACGCAGAATCAGTCACCACATACTCAAATATAAAGTTAGATTTGAAAATTAATTTCGATTTATGTTATTGTTCGAACACAGCCTCGTTAAATTAATGTATATTTTGGTTTGGTTTGTGAGGGGTGTTTGTGTCGGCCATGGCATGTTATTAATTAGGAAGTCATGGTTTAGAACTGTGACATCTTTCTAACCTGTTGATAGTAGAGGTTGTCATTTATTCCAAGTTTCAGGTTGATAATTTTATAGCAATTTGCAGGTACAGATGTCAGAAAGCTGAATTAGTTTAATAATCATGTATCATGCACATCACTTGTCTAGCTTGTTGTAAGCACAATTAATTGATTTTGCTGATTATCTTGTGTCATGCTTTAAAGTTTGTGCTTATGTATTTTGTGAGTTGACAGATAAAGGACATGTACAACTGTTCAGTATTACCCCAAACCAATCAAATTAGTAACAAATATATTTCTATTGATACAGAACAAATTCTGTTTGAGAATTGAATGTTTTAAACAGTCATTTTGTAAATATATAGCACTGACACTTAATCCATATTGATATGAAACATTTGAAATTTGAATCTTTCTACAGTACTTAATTGTATAACCTAGGGACATGTCACCAGGTACGCACACATATTTAATGGAAGATATTATATTATAAATGATGTACCTGATTCTAGTACCCTGTACCCCGTACCCTGTACCCCGTACCCCGTACCCCGTACCCTGTACCCCGTACCCGGTACCCTGTACCCCGTACCCTGTACCCCGTACCCCGTGCCCTGTACCCTGTACCCCGTAAACTGTATTTTTACAGCACAATACATTCGATACGATATGTATCTTGATACACATATCTGACTTAAAAGTTAGTTTCACAATACATGTAGCTTTACGATGTAAATAGTAAATACAGTTCAAATAAACTTTAAGGGACAATTTAGTTAAGTAAGTTTTTACCTGAAAATCAAGTCGATACTGAAAATATATATCTCCTAAAGAAAGTTTACGTAGTTGATAATGACATGACCTATAGCAAACGTCCAGTGTGGTCAGTTTCATTTATTTGGAAAGCCGGTGATAAAAGCTACGACCGAAAAAGTGGCAATATCCGGGCCTTTCAGTGAAAGGTAAACGTGTACAGCACTACGTATACGCTGTTGACCGACAACACAGTGTCAGTCATTCTTGAATGTATAGATATCATAATATATGCCTCTAATCAGATATTTCTGTTTACGTTTGGATTTGAATACATGCATGCAATGAAAGGGTGCCGCAGGGAGAATTTCAAACCCAGAAAGTACGATATCAATAGGTTTAAACGTAAAATAGATCACTCATTTATAGCGATGTTATAGGTGCTGTTGGAAGATGATTTTGATTCAAAATAGTTGCATATAATGTAGGCGAAAAAGGCGGGAGGTTACCCTCCCCTCGGCTGGAAAGACCTTTTTGTTAGCAATAACGTACGGCTGTACAGTAAATGATTTCTCCATTACTGATTTAAAACACCAAGAAAACGTTGTCTCTTGTCAATTTCTCGACATGAATTGTTCATTAGGAGTATCAAACTATAGAATCATGAAGAGTTTTGTGACAAGGTTATACAAAAACTTACTTCACTAAACTGTCCCTTTAAGCTCTACATGACCTTGGTAAATGAATGAACTTTAATTAAAATGTCATTTCGTAACATTCATTTGGGTCGCTAAAGAGATTTATATGTTACAAATCCTATGAACTATTTCTTACAAAGTTGTGAGCCTTAATACCTTACCTTATTACCTACTACTTTAACCTCGTAATGCACCATTTTAATAGTGTATGTATCAATTCAATATATTGAAGTTACATACACGTACACAGGTTCGGATCTTCAAGTTTGGTATTTACATACAACCTTTCATGTAAATGAAGTTTAGGGTGACTGAAGCATCTTTCATGGGAAATGTTGAACATTAAAGGTACCATGCCGCTAACTGTCTCTCTTTTTTCCTACCTGCAAGATACGGAAAGTAACAAGTCAACGTCACTTTTGAATCTATAGTTATACTGATGACATACTAACCCGAATCTAGAAAAACATTGGTGAGCAGACCAAGTTAGTTATTTGTTTCACGCGTGATATTTCCTTGGAAAAGGATTGGTTATCTACTCAAGCAGTACGTTTTACGACATATTCATACACTAAGCAGAAATTTTGAATGCTACATGTATTTCTACATATGGGCTGTGTGACACGTGTAAGGTATAACATATACATGTATGTATGGTGTATGGTATGTGTGACACATGTAAGGTATGACATGTACATGTATTTATGGTGTATGGTATGTGTGACACATGTAAGGTATGACATATACATGTATGTATGGTGTATTGTCTGTGTGATACGTGTAAGGTATGACATATACATGTATGTATGTTGTATGGACTGTATGACACGTGTAAGGTATGACATATACATGTATGTATGGTGTATGGTCTGTGTGACACGTGTAAGGTATGCCATATACACGATTTATGGTGTATGGGCTGTGTGACACGATAAGGTATGGTTTATATATGAACCGCTACATATTAGAGCATTTGAGACATGCTGCATGAATACAGAAGATAGGGATGATATGGAGAGTGTCACCTGGTTTAAAAATTACTGAATAACAAAATTGTATTTTTAATTTTAGCGTATAGTATGCACTTTAATATCTGAGTTAGAAATTATTCCTTTTTCAGTTAGTAAAATTCAATGTCATTCGTAATCATTATATATATGCAACCGAAATATGAATATTATAGTATTTCAAAGTTCATAACAAATTCGCTGTGAATGTGTCTCTGTTTCAAGCTATTTCACTTCTATCATATCCACCTACAGGTTTAAACTGGGAAGCTTTATGATCTGTCCCCCTGAGTAATCCCTTTGTTATATAGTATTTTAATGGTGTCATATACATTAAGCTGTACAAGTTTGTGTCCAGACCAAAAACTGAGATATTTTCAAAGTGATTTTTGGTAATAAGGTATCTGCACAAATTAATTACTTTCCTGTTATGTCGGTTTCAGTGCGCCAGTGGATACGTCCACGAATTAGCTTTATCGATAGCCAATGATTGTATTATTTTACAATCTCATCAAATGAAATCGAAACTCCGAATGCCAGTGCGAATTTAAATGTCTTGATCTTTTTAATTGCATTGTAGTCACACAATCGTTGTAAAATACATGTAATGTCACATACATGTATGTATACATGTATTTGTGAAGGTTGCATTGAGTTCCGATCACAAAGAATATTACACTCATTGATTGTTTTTAGAGATATCGGGATGGA
Organism: Mizuhopecten yessoensis; assembly: GCF_002113885.1. NCBI lineage: Eukaryota > Metazoa > Mollusca > Bivalvia > Pectinida > Pectinidae > Mizuhopecten > Mizuhopecten yessoensis. The sequence continues at coordinate 75,931 of NW_018408355.1, read as the reverse complement.
TATATATACGGGGGTACATTTAGGACATGCACACTATTATTGTCTGCATTAATTATCTCGTGCGCTCGACTTATTATGTCAAGCGCTCGACTTATTATCTCGCCATCCAACCTATATACAGTGTACATAACAGATTAGAATTGTGCGCACGAATAAGAACACCGCAAACGGGTACATAATACATTTCGAAACTTCATATATATTAATTTTCTAAAATCTGTACGAGGGTAATATTATTTTTATAATGCGAATTGGTGTTTTAATTAAATATTTGGAATTTAGTCTGACGTCTTGAGAAAACGTAATTATATCTTTGCATACAATGTTGACGTCATAGTATAAGTTTCGCTCTTTTCACCCCTTGAATATGTCAAGGCAAAATTGAAGGCTCCGTGTACGCCACCTTGTTGATGAGACAAGAAAACTAGTTTGATCCTTTGGTGTACATCAAAAGAATCTCGCGGTCACGTAACGGTAAAAATTGACAGGCTGCCAAAAACATTTTTGTATTGGCAATTTGTTTTGATTCATAAGTATGCGCATATATGTAATACTTTTACAGTCTAGAATGATAGGGGAAGAGTGAGTGTCTCGTAAGTCTAATATAGACTGGATGTGAGGGTGGGTGAGTAGACATATTTTAGAGATTGTAATATTTGTACCTTTTACATGTGACACTATAATAATAATAAACTAATTTTAGGACAATAAAGCATGACAGGGATTAAAACTTGTCGCTCGGCGGGCGACTGAGTACCAAATCACCTGACGCGTACTTTATGTAACTCTTATTCAAATTTATCATTCACATTCAAATATTTTGTCAATGACAATTGTTTTATTCTCAAAAACAATACAGTGTAGAGAATACATATATACAAATGGGTGACAATAATACATGGTGAAACAGGATGGACATTAGTATTGTAAATTAACTATGTCATTAATATTGGTAATAAAGTTAGCCAATGATGTCAATTCATGTTGTGTTACATAATTGAATAATGTATGATATTTAAATGTGTTTGGTCTTTCATAATAATATCTGGACATATATTTTCGCCTACGATTGAGAATTGGTTGATGTGTACATGTAAACAGATAATGAAATTCGTCGCCAATTTCTCTTAAATAACATAAACTACATAATCTATTTGCACGTGGTATATTGAACCACCTACCACTTTCAATTGGTAACTTAGTATTACATGTTCTAAACTTAAAATACGCTTTGGCTAGTTTCGGAAGGAGTTCTAGTAAATACTTTTCTAAACAAAGTTCGTACTTATATATTCTATAATTGGTTCCTTTCGGAGAAGTATAAATTTCATTTCTCAAGTTTGATATAAATTTTCCTTTTAGTTTATAAAATATCGTACTTTTTAGCCCATGTATACTTCGAAACTCTTGACTATTAAATATATGTATCAGACTGCATTCTTCAAAAATACATATTTTAGCCATGATGATTCATAATTCGATAAAATTGCTAACAGTTTATTACTTAATTTATTCTGGTTGTTTTTTGTCAATTTAGCCCAAATCCGACCATTCTTACTTTGACATTAATATCTAGCGGAAACCTTCAAAGTTCTCCGTATATCATCAAGTTCGGTGTAGACGTTTTAACATTAAGTATGTGTTTGCAAAATTTTAAATGTAAACGTTCGATAAGTTTATAGTTACAGAAACCCCAAACTTCACATCCATATACAACAATAGGTTTGATGGCTTTGTCAAATATATCAAGTTGACAATCTATTGACAAATTATGATCCCTACATTTGGAAATAGCACCATACATTGCTTTTAAACCTTTACCATACATTTGTTTTATATTAAACTGTGTCAAACCAGTTTTAGTAAAATAAACACCAAGATATTTAAAATCCTTAGCTATTCCTATAACAGTACTGTTGTATGTAAAATTCATATTAATATACCTATTTGTGTAATCATGCAAACCAGAGACATATATATCCCAAAAACTTAAATCTATATTCATGTTCTCAAATTTATCATGCATAACAATACACTCTGTTGCATCCATCCATCAATTGAACGAAATAAGATTTAATATGGTAATTGTCAACTATTTTCTTCTTAATGTGGTTGTTGTGGCTGTAGTTTGCAAGGAATATGAATGACACATATATGCTCCGAAGCTTAACGAGCTTTACAACATATCTGGTGAATCTAACTATGACTTACATGTTCTCAAATTTATCATCCACATACAAATACACTCTTGTCGCACCAATAGCATATTTTAACTTTCAGTGACGAGAATAAGATCTGATATGATAATTGTTAAATATGTTCTTCTTAATGTGGTTGTTATGGCTGTAGTTTGCAAGGAATCTGAATAACACCTATATGCTTCGATGCTTACAGAGCTTTACAATATATCAGATGAAGCGAACTATGACGATGCATTCTCGTTTTCAGTCCATAATACATTAAAAATATATATATAAAAGAAGACATTTGTTAGATGAAACTCACCAAATGGATGCAATTATCAATTTACTCTTACAATATATATCAAACAGGAGAGGTATAATAGGCCGGGAAGGTCTTTGTATCATATTTTCTTAAATAGCGTTTGATAGTAGAGACTAGTGCTTGGTATTGGAGAAATTTGTGTTGGTTTGTTAAATCCATAAATGTTTACACAAAAATGCTAATTTATAAGAAAAGATATACACATACACCTCACTATATGGGCAGTTGAAGATGCATGCATCAGTATTGGCAGTAACACACAGGTAACGATATTTGATTGTTCCTTGAATACATTTACATGACATATACATGCACACACGTATAGCACTAAAAACTCGTTGAGATATTTTCTTTTTATGTTATTTCTTCGTCTGTTAGGATATTTTTTCTGGGAGGAATTGTCGAGTGGTTAACACAAAATCTTCAAACAACCCAGGTGGAGTAAACATTGGTCCGGGGTGTATGTTGCGGTATCTGTGCTGTAGCATTCTAGTGAGGTAGCACTATAGATGAAGGCGCTAGAAGCACGGTTTCGCTACAAACAGAACACATTACATCTCCAGCACACACATAGGCATACACACATACGGAGATATTTGCCAGGTGGCATAGGACTAGTAGTTAGCGCCTGATAAGGCAGCTCCTGCGAAATCCTCAAAATTGTATTGATTAAGATACTGTACATGCTAATTGTATTAAAATATGTACTGTAAAGCGCTTTATAGTGGTTTATGTTAGTGTGGCAGGTTTTACTTGTAAATAGGAATCCGACTAGAAACTGGAGATCCAGGGTTCGATCCCCGGTGGAAGCACACTTTTCTCTTTCCCGTTACAAATGGTGTCCGTGGCCCTCCCTGTAGTGACAGGGAGTTAAAACCTGGGTTGTGGTGTTCGAGGGTAAACATATTTAAAAATGGGGGAGTAGTGTGGCAGGTTTAATTGTAAATATGATTATGGTCGCCATCCAGCTTCCAGCTAAAGAGAATTTCCCTTGAGCTCAGTTGTAGAGCGTCCGAGTAGGAACCTGGAGATCGAGGGTTCGATCCCCGGTGGAAGCACACTATTCTCTTTCCTGTTACATTAGCTAGATAGGGTGCTATATCAAATGTTGTTTATTATTTTTATAATCATGTCCGCCAGATTATTTTCAGCCTTTAATATATATATATAATGTGATGCCCATTTATTATATTATATCTTCCATTATATATGTGTGTGTACCTGGTAGTATTTGACATGTCCCAGGGTTGTACACGTGGTTACGGAATCAAGTACTATAGAAAGATTCAAAGAGCTATGGCGGAAATCTGCCCATATTTATGAAAATGGAAAAAAAATATTGATGAATAAATAAATTCTAGTAGCGAAAATGGATGGAATATATATCGAACCAATTGAATATGAATTCTTGAACTGTTGAGATATTCGGTATTGTTAATATAATACTGCAAATAAAGCCATATTCACTATATCGATGAAAGTGGCGGGATTCCCAGACTAAAAAAAAATATTTTCAACATTATCCCATCCGAGGACCAACTTTTGAATAAAGTTTTTGATTCCGTTATGTAAAATGCTAAAACAAATCGTATGACCGAAAAGTGGTCCTCCTTTGGAAAAGTGCTCAAAATGATGAAAAACAGGGTTGATCAAGTTTCTCAAAACTGTGACAGATGTATCTTGGGTTAAAATAGTTTGAATTTCCATATTCATCTATGTCCGATGTAGGCAAATGTGTAATAATAATTCAGTGATTAAATATTGTTGAAATCAGTGGAATATTTTATTGACATTTTAATAGCATACCTATTGATTTATCTTCTATGGAATCATGTCATTAAATCACTGTACACGTGTACAGCACAGCTGCGCTTTGTAGGTAAGACATCATTTTAAATGATATTTATGAATTGTTTTACCCTCCAATTGGCAACTGGTTTTTAGCTCACCTGGTCCGAAGGACCATGGTGAGCTTATGCTATACCGCAGCGTCTGTCGTCGGTCGTCCGTCGTCCGTCCGTCCGTCCGTCCGTCCGTCCGTCCGTCCGTCCGTCAACTTTTCCTTTAAGACGCGCGCGTGTACGCTACTTGTCCTGAACGGCCAAGCAGATTTTGACTAAATTTGGTCTGGAGCATCCTTAGGCCAAGGGGACTCAATTTTGTATAAATGGTGGATGTGGCCCCCCTGTGGGTAGGGGGTGAGGCCCAATAGGGGAAATAGAGGTAAAACCTTTAAAAATCCTTCTACTACCGTAGGGATTAAGGGATTTTATCCTAATTTAGTCTGGGGCATCCTTGGGCCAAGTAGACTCAATTTTGTATAAATGGTGGGTCTGGTCCCCCAGGGGACTGAGGGTCGGGGCCAATAGGGGGAATATAGCAAATTCTATAAAATCCTTCTACTTCTGTAGGAATGAAAGGATTTGTTCCATATTTGGTCAGAACCATCCTTGGGGGAAGGGGAACTAATTTTGTATAAACCGTGGATCTGGCCCGCCAGGGGCCTGAGGGGCGGGGCCCAATAGGGGAAACATAGCAAATTATTCTTTAAAATCCTTCTTCTTCTGTAGAAATAAAATTATTTGGTCTATATTTGGTGTGGAGCATCCTTGGGTAAAGGGAAACCAATTTTGTATAAACAGTGGGTATGGCCCTCCTGGGGGCTGAGGGGCGGGGCCCAATAGGGGAAATATAGTAAATTCTTTAATATCCTTCTTTTTCTGTAGGAATGAAGGATTTGTTCCATATTTTGTCTGAAGCATCCTTGGGTGAAGGGGAACCAATTTTGTATAAACCATGGGTCTGGCCTCCCAGGGGCCTGAGGGGCGGGCCCAATAGGGGAAACATAGCAAATTATTCTTTAAAATCTTTCTTCTTCTGTAGAAATAAAAGGATTTGGTCTATATTTGGTGTGGAGCATCCTTCGGTAAAGGGAAACCAATTTTGTATAAACAGTGGGTCTGGCCCTCCTGGGGGCTGAGGGGCGGGGCCCAATAGGGGAAATATAGTAAATTCTTTAATATCCTTCTTTTTCTGTAGGAATGAAGGATTTGTTCCATATTTTGTCTGAAGCATCCTTGGGTGAAGGGGAACCAATTTTGTATAAACCATGGGTCTGGCCTCCCAGGGGCCTGAGGGGCGGGCCCAATAGGGGAAACATAGCAATTTATTCTTTAAAATCCTTCTTCTTCTGTAGGAATGAAAGGATTTAGTCTATATTTGGTGTGGAGCATCCTTCGGTAAAGAGGAACCAATTTTGGATAAACAGTCGGTGTGACCCACTGGGACCTGAGGGGCGGGGCCCAATAGGGAAAACATTATTCTAGTGGTACCTATTTATACTTGCGTGTGAATTGTAATTCTGTGAAACGTGGAAGTGTACATGTATCTATCATCAAGTTTATGATCTTCTCATTCATCTCAATAAGTTTATTTTGCGCGTGATTCACACTATCGACTGTGTCAGATACGGATAGTGAATTACTCTAACAACTAAATTTGGTAATGATATTTCATATACGTTACCTTGATTTGATTTTCATTTCTGTATTGTTACACTATTTATTTATATATATCAGACCTATACGCAAGCTAGAATATAAATTCTTATAACTTATACGTCAGCTGTTACCAGCTCCTCAGGACTCTGGTTTATAGATTCCTGTATGTAGTAGTACCCATTTTAGCGGCGTCGATTAATTTATGTCTATTATCATTATCTCAATAGAGATTCCATAAACAGTGTAAAATTTACACGTTAGTGTAACCAAAATCAATTTATGTTTTATGATTTTTTGTCCGTATTTTACACTAATGACCATAACAGATAGTGAACTACTCTCCTAACATAATATTTAAATTTGGTTATGATATTCTTACATGTTGAATTGCTTTATATCATGCTATGTACTGTTACACTGTTTATTTCTGTACCATTACCTGTAAGTTGGGTGTTACATGTATCGGCTAATCTAGCATCATAGAATCCTGAATGTAGCTATTTGATTTTTTCCCCCTTGAGCAGAGTCGATTTATTTATTATCATTAACACTACTATTATTTGTATTATTATTACTACTTATTTGCAAAATTTTGATATTACATAAATTCTGCTCGCTATACATTTGCTATGTATTGCTACACTGCAAACCTATACCTAAGTTGTATACCGGATCCTCGGGTAACCGGTTAATAAAATCTTGTATGTAGTAGTACCCATGTTTTCTCTCAAAGTGAGTAACTATTATTCTCACCACTATATGAGTCTATTTTGTACATATTTTTTTACACTATTTGGTTGTGGCAGATACCAATGGAATTACTCCACTAGATAATGAGGCCTAGTGAAAATGTTCACGTTACTTTGATTTGTGCCTTAGCATTGTGTAAGTTAATTTGTGATCGCTAACGCGAGCATGTATGAACGTGTGTGTGTGTGTGTGCGTGCATGCAACTATTTGTATTTTCAGTTCCAGTACCGGTCACATCCTATTAAACAATTACCTGGTCTTTTCCCCCTCTCTTCAAATTTGGTTCTGATGAACGTACTACAACTCTTCATAGTCAACTTTTTTATATCCGTTTCCTCCTCTGCCCTACCCCCTCCCCTGTTGCCCAGTGTGCCTCTGACTACTTCTATTATCATGATCACGACACCTTCTCGAGCAATCACTTACCTCCTTGCCCAGTCTGGCATTACATAATGCCTATTGATGTTTCTCTCTATCGTGTTCGAATCGGTGTCTTCAGCAACTATATATACAGTCCGCAAATTTCGCTCATTACGTGACCGTTCCCGACATGTTATCTGTTGCATTACTTTTACTTTTGCTATATGTTTTTACGTCTTATTTACATAATATTAGTACATCACTCAGGGAGTCGTTCCGTAGCAGCTCATGTTACCACTTCGCATCCTTTCATTACATTATGCATTGATCAGCTGGTGTTTGTCGGGTGACATTGGGTTAAATTCACAGCCCTTTTCACCTTCTACCATTCAATCAATTGCTTCTACTTCCTCTTCAAGTATCCAGCTATGTAACGATAGGTATTCTTTCGTCCATCTTAGCATCAAAAGTTTCAAATACAAACCTGATATTCATTACATAAGTGCTAAATTCATCTCCTTTTCTATCATGTCCGCTACTGATAAATTATCTTTATCTCTACGTCGTGCTTTGGACTATTGGCATTTGTTGTTATCTGGAGAAATAGAACTGAATCCTGGTCCCATGTCTTCTAGCTCATCTTCCTCATCTATATTTTCGAATATAAGTGGCCAACTCGATGCGGTCAGTAATTTTTCATTTGTCCATCTTAATGTTCAAAGTCTCAAACAAAAACTCGATAATCTTTACACCTAGTTAAGTAATATAACAATTTTATCCTTTACTGAGACATGGTTAAATTTAAATGATATCTCATCTGACCTTAACCTGCCTGGATATTCTGACCCATTTTGCTACTGTAGACCTGATCGAATGGGCGGTGGTATATCGGATCATGTAAAATATAATATTCCTGCTAAAGGAAGATCAGATATAGAAATAGCTACCATTGAATGTGTCTGGTTAGAAATTGTACTTGGTTCAGAGAAAATATTATATGGTACTTTTTATCGGCCTCCAAACTCTCCTGTCATCATATGGTCCCATATCTCGCATTATATAGAAAAAGCATATAATACAGGCATTTCTCATATTGTGATAACCGGAGACTTCAATGCAAATGCCCTAATAGACCACCATTCGTCCCACTTACGCGATATACTTGCTTCCTTTAATCTAACTCAGCTTGTTGAATCACCAACTTTTTATACAGAAGCCTCTGAGTCATTTTTAGATAAAGTCTGTACTAGTAGTAATAATCTGATCAATAAATGTTATGTTGGAGAAAGCTTCCTTGACCAACCGGTTAGATACCATTGTCCAATTTACTGTTTTTTTAATATTTCAAAGTCGGTGGAGCAGGTGTTTAAGCAAAACGTTTGGCTTTTTGACCTAGGAAATTACGATTTATTTAGGGGAAAACTTAGCTCAGTTAACTGGAATTTATTGAGTGATTTTGATGATATTAATGATGCTGTCAAAAATTTCTTAGATATTTTACTTACTATTACTAAATCTTGTATTCCGAATAAAAAATAACCATATGATCTAATGAACCCCCTTGGCTATCAAACGAAATAAGGAGATTAATTCGTAAACGTAAGCGCGCTCATACAAAAGCCAAGCGTACCCTTACTGAAGCTCACTGGGCAAAGTTTCTTCGACTTCGTAACAAATGTGTTAACACAATCAAGCACGCCAAATTAACATATTTTTCTAATTTATGAAGCGAACTTCGCAAACCTTCTAACATTAGTGCTAAACAGTGGTGGAAAACTGTAAAGCAACTATTACCGAACTCTGGTAAATTTTGTATACCACCATTGCTTCATAATAATAGCGCTGTCTCAGATGACTTTGAGAAAGCTTGCTTATTTAATTACTTCTTTTGTGCCCAGTCTACAGTTGATGACTCCAATATAAATCACCCTAACATTAACGACGAATGTAATAATTCCTTATCTGATATGAACATCACAGCTTCAATTCATCAAATTTTATTGACAAGATGTCGTAATCAATTGGATTGAATAACAGGCAAAGCCTATATAAATTCTCTCCGTCAAATGGCCGAAGTGGAATAAACAATGAGACATAATATTTTAGACATGTTGCAAATGAAAAAATTAACACAAAATAATTCATATTAACACAAGGCTAAGGGGAAGTAACTAATGAAGGAAACATCTCACACACCTCATACACACTTACACACACATACAAGTACATGTACAAATACATTTATTTCAGCATATATATACACTATCATAGACAGATATTGGCAGGCTTAGACCAAAAGTCCATGTGCATATATTGCACAGGTCACTGCTACCAACAACTGTTACAATTAAAAATAATAAATTCATTTAATAAATATAGAGTGTAATTATTTACAATGTCAAGATGATTACACGTAATAGACAGTAGTCATGCTCAACTAGAATCTCCTGGATGTAATATAGAATATATAATATATTTTTGTTTAACATCATGGCTTTAAGTCCTATAAAAATTAAAACGACGGGATTTTCCAATAAAAATATGCACATCATCAAGTATTCTTCTATTTGTAAGCCCATCACAATCAGGACAGCCCTGGAGAAGAATGTTTTTATCAATGTGGTTGTGGTTTCCATAACTATTAAGAGAAGTGAACAAAGTTGTTCTTTGATTATTAAAAATAGGACATTCCAAAAAGTAATGAGATTCTGTTTCATGTTCAGCAGAGCAGGTACAAGCAGGACTATAAGTAAGATGGTCATGGTGTAAATCATAATTTAAATTACTGCAAGAGTTTCGAAGTCGCCATAGAATAATACTTGCTCTTCGGTTACCTTCTGTTTTGAAAATTTAAACAGATTCACTATCAGTCATAATATCTTTATTCAAATATTTTTTTAATGCTGCAGAAGAGGGAGAATTAAGAAGATCAGAATTTGCAGTGTTAATTGTGCGGCACATTTGAGGGGAAAAGCTGTCGAAATAGTTATTAGTTCTACATAACGGTGAGTTGAAAAGCCTAGTTTGTCTGAGAGGTAGGAGTTATCATTTTGATTATTAATAAAGGGATTTAAAACATTTTGTAAATATTGAGGTGTCTGCCAATGCATAATTTTGTACAACATAACATGTTTGTGTTTATTTCGTCTTACAGATAGTGTTTCCCAACCTACATGTAGTTCATTGTATAGTTTGTCATGTGATACCCCAGAACGAAGACCTGTTATTATCCTAGCTGCTTCTAATTGTACAGATTCAAGAACATCTTTTGCCTGTTGTGTACAATTATCCCAAATAATATCTGCATATTCCAAAATTGGCCTAATAAATCCCACATACATTTTGATTAATGATTTTCTACTGACTTTAGTTTTGACATGGCGAAGAATATTAAGTCTATTGTAAGCTTTTTTGAATATATTCTGTATGTGCTGTTTCCATGTTGCATCATCTTGAAGTGTAAGTCCTAAGTGTTGATGTGATGATGTGTCTATGATTTGGCTATTTTGGAAAAATTGTGGGATGTGATGGGTGTCTTGTTTTCTAGAAAATATGAGTGATTTTGTTTTACTTGGATTGAATTTAATGTCCCAAGTTGTTGCCCCTTCACCTATGTTAATAAGATCAGTGATGAGAGATTGTGCGGCCTGTGCTGGGTTATTATCTATAATTACATACAGAGAAGTGTCATCAGCAAAAAGTTTGATATTGGTGGAAACATTAGTAGTGATATCATTGATATAGAGAAGAAATAATAGTGGTCCGAGGACAGATCCTTGAGGTACCCCTGCATTTACATTCTTCAATTGTGAAAAGTAACCTTCAGTATTTACTCTTTGTATTCTGTTAGACAGATAATTTTCAAACCACAAAAGTAGATTTCCATTTATACCATATAATTTCAATTTAAATAAAAGACCTTCGTGTCATACTCTGTCAAAGGCTTTACTGATATCACAAAAAACAAATCGAAGCTCCTTTCCTTTATCCGTATTGCTTGCAATTTCATTATAAATAAACAAAAGCTGATTGACAGTAGAATCACCAGGTATAAAGCCAGACTGATGCTTAGTAAAAATATCATTCTCATTTTTTACTGAAGCATGATATAATTGAAATTGGTCGGTAATTTAACACATCATTAGATGAGCCATTTCCTTTATAAATAGCATTAACATTTGTTTGTTTCCAACTAAAAGGTATTATACCAGACTCTAGTGTCTTATTGAATAATAACATAAGAGGTAATTTAAGAGAAGCATGAAGCTTTTTCACAATTTTAGGAATAACACCATCAGAGCCTGGGGGTTTATTAGTGTTGAGTATATTAATTTGATCGGAAACATCTTGTTCAGTGATATGAATGTTTGATAGTGAAGGGGGGGCATTGGGTTGTGCTGTTTGGGGTAATTCGAGGTAAGGTGTTGATGTAGAAATATAAGTGAAGTGATTGTTAAGAAGCTCTGCTTTGTCAGTTGGATGATGGATTATTTGGCCGTTGGATTCAAGTGGTGGAATAGAAGATGACTTATTAGAAAAATTGGTAATAGATTTAGCTATCTTCCACCATTTGTCTGGAGTAGCCACATCATCATTTAGTGACTTTTCAAGATGTTTTATAAAGTTTGCTTTTGCCTCACGGATAAGGTCAATAGTTTAATTTCGTAGGGTTCTAAATTGTTCCCAATAATGGGGATTATTTGTTAGTTTAGCTTTTCGGTGAATTCTATTTCGTTGTCTCATTTTCAATCTAATTGTATTATTCATCCATGGTTACCATTTGGGCGCAAAGTTATTACTTTTGTAGGAATGAATCTATAGACCTGCTCTGTGATTGCATTGACTATAGTGCTATTAAAAGTATTAGAATTCTGATTTGAAGACAAATTCAACCAATCAATATCAAATAAGGCATTGTTCATTCTATCAAAGTCTGCTTCTTCATATTTTAAAATAGTTTTTTTGGGTCTCACTTAAAAGCGTCTTCAACCGACAACAAGCGTCTTCAAGTGACAACAAGCGTCGCCAGACAAAATCTTCAAAAATGCTGAATAAAGTAAGCGACATCAGAAGATGTAATGTTAATATGACTATAATACACCTCTGTACCAAATTTTAATTTGATATTTGATAAAAATGACCGAGTTATGATGAATTGAATTTTTACGATCGCGGCGTGGCACATGTGTGTATTAGCTTGAAAAGTGTAGAAAGTGTCGCCAGATAATATCGTTACAATTACCCGCTAAAGTAAGCGACATCAGAAGATATGTTATTAGTTAGACTTTAATTGATATATATTCCAAATTTCAGCTCGATATTTGAAAACATGATCGAGTTATGATTAATTTATTATTACAATCGGCGGCGTGGCATACGTGTGTGAATAGAACACTACAGATCGTAAAGCGTCTTCAGACAATATCTCGAATATCAACCTATAATGTAAGCGACATCAGAAGATATGTTATTCATATAACTCGTTTGTGTATGATACAACTTTATACTAAACTTCAGGTAGAAATTTGAATAAATGACTGAGTAAGGATGTTTTTAATTATTACGAACGACGGCTTGGCACACGTGTGTGAATAGAATTCGACAGATTGTGAAGCGTCTTCAAACTAAATCTCTAAAATTAATCGATGAAGTAAGCGACATCAGAAGATATGTTATTCATATAACTATGATACACCTTTATACCAAACTTCAGGTAGATTTGGTAAAAAATGATTGAGCTATCGTGAATTTAATTTTACGATTTTACGAAGCTATACGCCGTGTCACATATGTGTACGTAGGGTAGGGCTTCGCATAGGTGAACACAGTTAGAACGGATTATATTGTAGAACTCTCAGCCACACACTTGAAACGAGCATGTTACCAGACCCAAATGTCAATAATTATCACATCTTGAATCCCGTCCTGCGGGCACACAAGTGTTGTGAAAGCGTAAAAATAGTTCTTCATTTAGCGAAATTGTCATCAGGTAACTAAGTTACAACTTTTGTTGTTTAACATGACCGTGCGTTTCGGTGCGATTCGCGCGAACACGTTTTCGCGTCCCTGTTTTTTTTTTGCGATTGCTGCGGTTTTAGGTATTGTTAACATACCATTTGTAGATGTTAAAAAGTCTGTTTTCTTCCTCACATACTTTAGGAACTTGTCAACTTTGCGCGCTTTATCAAACGTTGACAATTCGCGCCACACAACTGTGCTCAACTTGAAATGCTGCCCGTGCGCGGCCAATTCATAGTCTCCAACACCATGCAACGATCTACATACGTCAGATTACTGCGATTGTTGAATGGTATCCAAACGCTGAATCAGCTCGGGAACCTTTGATATTTTCCAGTCCCCTAGAAGTTTGATGATGTGATTCATCGATTCCCAATTGTTGATTTTCCAACCTTTTGGAATTGCAGCATTGCGCAATCTCGATTCAATCACCCTGCGCTTAATCGTTGGTAAAATCTTAACTGACCAATATCTTCCTAAACGTGTTCCATACGACTCGTCAATCGTTTGTGCAATGGAAATATTCCTAAATACTCTGCAATAGCAATGTTCATCGCGTCAAACCTGGCATTCTGTCGAACCAACTTATACGTTTTTTATAGGACGCGTCGCATGCAAGGGTCGAGTAATACCGTTTCAGTACAAAAATCTCGTCCAATTGTGGCTGTGGGTTAAGTGGTACGGTTTTCTGTTTCACCATCTTACAAAACATATCTGCGCGTTTCAAAATGGTAACGAGATTTCCCGTCGTTGTCAAAAGAAAATAGGTGTCCTTAACTGATGGCGATTTTGTGTTCCAAGCACCACAATCATCAACGAATTCCCTCCTCCTATTATTGTCCATCCGCGATCTGTTGGTTGTATTATCAATTATGAAATATACATTATCTTTACGACCAGAGGGGACAGTGGTGTGAGCGTCGCTAAAATTCGCCGTCTGTACCATCGAGTAAACCTCAGTCAGAGATAAAAACTTACCGTTCGTCAGTTTGTTTTATTCTTAATCGGTTACAGTTAAAATCTAAATTGTTCAATAAATACAATAATGTTATTCTTGACACAGCTGATTAAAGGTGTATCAATGTTTATATAGCAATATATTCTAACTGTGTTCACCTATGCCAGAGACGTATAACACATACACGTCTCTGCCTATGCGAAGCCCTACGTATACCCTATGTACACATATGTGGCACGGCGTATAGCTTAATATCTGTACATAGTATGAATTAAATTCACGATAACTCAATCATTTTTCAACAAATCAAATTAAAATGTGGGATATAGTTGTATCATAGTCATATGAATAACATATCTCATGATGTCGCTTACTTTATCAATTTTTTATAGAGATATAGTTTGAAGACGCTCCACAATCTGTCGAGTTCTATATACACACGTGTGCCAAGCCGTCGATCGTAATAATCAAAAAGATCATTAATCGGTCATTTATTCAAATTTCTACCTGAAGTTTGGTATAAAGGGGTATCATAGTTATATGAATAACATATCTTCTGATGTCGCTTACTTAATCGATGAATTTTAGAGATATGTTCTGAAGACGCTTCTTCATATGTCGAGTTCTATTCACACACGTATGCCACGCCGCCGATCGTAATAATAAATTAATCATGACTCGATCATTTTTTCAAATATCGAGCTGAAATTTGGAATATGTATCAATAAAAGTCTAACTAATAACATAACTTCTGATGCCGCTTACTTTAGCGGGTAATTGTAACGATATTATCTGGCGACGCTTTCTTCACTTTACATGCTAATATAAACATGTGCCACGCCGCGATCGTAAAAATTCAATTCATCATAACTCGGTCATTTTATCAAATATCAAATTAAAATTTGGTACACAGGTGTATTATAGTCATATTAACATTACATCTTCTGATGTCGCTTACTTTATTCAGTATTTTTAAAGATTTTGTCTGGCGACGCTTGTTGTCACTTGAAGACGTTGTTGTCGGTTGAAGACGCTTTTAAGTGAGACCGGTTTTTTTATAGCTTACTTTTTTAAATACAGAACAAGAAATTGAAGCATGTACTGAGGAGTGATCACTGCAAAATGGTGGAGATACATGAGTATTTTTAACTATGTTTTGGTTATTAGTAAGGATAATATCAATGGATGTGGCACTGTCAGGTGTTATTCTTGTGGGTTAATTAATAAGACTAAGTAAATTATGTTTGATAAGGAATCTTGATAAGTGATCATTCAACGGATGATTTAACATATCAATTTTAGTATCACCTGTCAGTACCACATCCAGTGAAGTATCTGTAGCTCTGGTCAACGTATTATCTAATTTATTCCAGGATTCAACATTACTTCGGTCTGTGTAAACATCCAAGAAGAAATATATGATTGTAACTAATACTTCTAACCATATAAGTTCAACATCATCCTTTTCTAGGTCCATTCGCCTATTCATACCAATAATATCCTTGTGATAAACTATAACCCCACCCCCCGGACCAGTAGTTCTATCTTTTCTATGAGGATAGGAATTGAAGGAGTGCATCTGAATGTCAATGTTAGATATTGAAGGGTTTAAATGAGATTCTGTTATACAGACTATATCATTATCCTCAAATTCTGCTTTTACCAAGGCTGTCTTGTTTCTGAGAGACCTTACATTCAAATGAACCAAGTTTATATTTTGTACTGGCCCCGGATTACTTTCAATATCACAACACAAAGTTAGCACAACAAAATGTGAAGTCAGAAGAAAACATATGTTCAAAATATACAGATCTGTTATCAAGTATTATACTAATATAGTGAGAGCCAAGATGTAGATTTAGAAAATGCGCTTTGAAGATTTAGACCATACGAATTTTACACTAAAATTACCCATTGTCGATTAATAAGATGATGACTTGGTAGGTTCTGTTGATCTTCCAGCTGCTGAATAGTTTTCGTAACGCGATATATCGATTCCAGTTGAGCATGGCTGTATAATAAATATGGGACAAGCACAGCACAATAATTACATACACACACACACACACGCGCAGTTTTCATCAAAATACATGGTTAACAAAGCAGGAAACGGATGTGACTCATCACAATCTAGGTGCCTGGGACGCTTGAAGACACAGGGACTTGAAAATTTAGATATAAATAGTGAGCACGCGCCTGGTAACCATATATACACACCGATTACTTGAAAAAAAAATGAAATAAAAGGATACAGCCAATAGATCTTCTACCCAGTTTCAGAGGATATCAAATATGTAATATAAGTTTATGTTTCGTCCGATAGGAAAAAAGCTGCAGATTATTGTATTTTTTGAAATATTTGACAAAAATGTGCAAGTCAAGCTGGTCCCTGTGAATCAGGTTGCCTTTATTTAGTTATACTTGACGACTATGACAGACATGCGATATTTGGTACTTTAAACACAGTAATAAAAAGTGGGTTTACTGGGAGAAATGGAAAGTCTTTATAATTGAGACCCAATGAGTCATGCACGTGAGAGACGACGTGACTGTACACATAGTGATAAATGGATATATACAAACTGAATTGGGGATTATATTATTCACAAGATAAGATTTTACGATAGATATGCATAGGTAAGTTTCGGAATAACCACACAGCATTAACTTTACATGAATAATTTGAACCAAGATAGATGTTATTAATGTGTGTTGCTATAAATACATTGACGGGGGCAACTGTATACATGTAGGTCACACATGGGTTGTAAACATTGATTCAAGTTTATAGTGTAATGTGACATTATTGCAATTTTTGGACAATGATGCAGTGAAAATAAATGTATCGGTCGTTATATAAATATAGATTGATCTAGGTCATCAACAAAGACATACAATGTACAAATATTTGTTAATAAAAGATTGAGATGAGTAATTTATGGCTGATGAGTTTGTTTGTTTTTCAGGGGATATACTATATATATATATACATTATATTGTACATTTTATTATATTGGTAGCACATGTATATAGTATTCACCGTGTAGATAACACACATATGCATGTATTCCAAGTGGTAATACATGTATTATATTCTATAAATAAATATAGCCACGTAATTAATTGATGCACATGGTATAAGTTATACATACGTGGTGTATGAGTTCATATACATACACGATTCTGCTATAAATACAAGTACATCTCAAGTAAGAATGCATCAATTGTTTAAATAATAATTTATACTAAAGTCAAGTTACACAATGTGAATGACTTTACAGCATCAGGATGACATACACATGAGTCGGTTAGAATAATACATGTAAACATTGCCTGTAACTAAGGCATAAGTTTAATAAGAATATATTCAAAACAGTATACAGTATACATGTATACATAACATTATAGTCTTTCCACATATCAGATAGAATTTTGTTATAATTTTAATGACTTAATGCACTTTAAGCACATGGTGTACACATGTACATGTACATTGCTGCACTTATAGACATGGCAGTTCTACAATAAGGTTGTTGTGGGTTTTTTTTATCTATTTTCACACAAATACTATGAGTTCAACATAAACATAATTAATCTGTGTTTCAGTTAAAGTGTTAATACTTTTCAATTTCAAAAGTATTTTATTGACAATACATATATAATACAAACATATAAGTTAACATTAAAGAAGATATTAGAACAGTATTGACAAAAGAATAAGACAACAGGCTTTGCCTATATCAGTCTTCTTCTATTTCCGGTAGCTACATTTATTTTGTATGTACAATGCTTAAATATATAAAATGTAGTGATTCGTTTTCCTCTTACACTCATGCACACCCACACCCACACCAGCTTATGTCTAATACTCGATAAAACTTGCCTGAATAATAATAACAATACATGAATATTCATTTAAAATTTATCTACCACGTATAAGTAACGAAACGTTTTGATGATTTAATATAAGAGTCAACATGTAGAAGAATAGTTTTATTTAATTGGTCCGATGCATTTCTAATACCATATACTAAACAGTGCAGATTTGAATATCCTAATAGATTATAAATAGTTGTAATATGATGCCTAATATTTGAATACAGAGGACATTGAAAGAAAAAATGTATCAGATCTTCCCTCTGTACACCACATACACAGGAAGCATCATCAATCAGATGGTCTTGTAACTTATCTAAGTTAAGATCACTTTTAAAATTTCTTAGCTGACATAGAATGATGTTAAGTTTCCTCGGAACACAGTTAATAAAAGTTTCTGAGACGGATGTATCAAAGGTTTTTTTAAGTTTCTTTTTAAAAGATGAAATTGAGATGGAGTCTCGTACAGTGCTATCAAGTGCATTCCATTTTACCATTGTAGAAGGGAAGAAGCTATTCATATAAGTAGTAGTTCTTGTCTGTGGTATATTAAAGAATCTGTTATTTCTGAAGGTATAGTTATTATTTACATTTAGAAATGGTTGAATGATATTATCGAGATGCGTTGGAGTGTAATTATTAAGAATCTTATACATTAATTATAAAGTGTTAATACATGGATACCAAGTTTATGTAAATACACTTATATTGTGTATTATCAAGGTAATCCTCATGAATAATTATAATTGGCATACAAGGAAAAGATAGTGATATTAATAGTGAGTAGAACTTAACAAAGATGGAAAGATATCATTAGGTGGTTATTATATATATAATATATATGTAATACGTAATACATTAAGAATATATATCTGTATATACAAAATATAAGTCACTTTGAAACTGCCGGGAGATATGAAGTTTCTTCTGAACCATCATTCCTGAGGTAAGGAGGTGAATGAATTAGATGTTTGAAGGACGGGTACTGGTTTGAAAATGAAATGAAATGAAATGAAAACATCACAGCTAATGAATTCAGAGATGCTATTCTTACCACTGACTGTTCTAAGGCCATTGGTCCTGACCTGGTAAATCCTCGTCTTCTTAAAGAATCATTAAATATCATATGTGTCCCCTTAAGAAATCTATTTAACAGGTCAATTAGATCTGAGTTATTCCCATCTGAATGGAAGTTTGCTAACGTCACCCCTGTGCATAAAAATGATAACAAGTCTATATTAACTAATTACAGACCTATATCACTGCTATCGATCGTTGGTAAATTAATGGAAAAATGTGTCTTCAAATATGTATACAATTTTTTGTACACTCACTCCCTCCTATCCCCCAATCAATCCGGGTTTAGCCACGGTGACTCACCAACAAATCAACTTCTTGCGATCATTCATGATATACATGTATATTTAGCCTTAGACAGTTATTCGCTGATGACAGCTCTCTTTACGTAACCGTTGATATTCCTAAAGTCAGCGCAGATATTCTTAATATTGACCTTAATAAATTTCATAACTGGTCGCAAAGATGGTTAGTAAATGTTAACCCTTCCAAAACAGAAACCCTGCTCATTAGTAGAAAAACCATTGAACCGTTTCATCCTCCCTTAAATATGAACAATACTAACATCTCCGAAGTTACCACACTCAAGCATTTAGGTATTTTTCTCTCTGGAAATGGTCATTGGAATGAACACATCAGTTATTTGATATCTAAGATTTCACCTAAAATAAATATCTTACGTAAATTTAAATTCTCTTTGGACAGGTATAGTCTCCAAACTATGTACTGCACTCTTATTCGACCTATATTAGACTATGGCGATATCTTATGGGACTGCCTAACTAAAGCCCAATCTCAATTATTAGAAAATCTTCAATTAGAAGCAGCACGCATAGTCACTGGCGGCACTAGATTTACAAGTAGAATTAAACTGTATACTGAAACAGGTTGGCTTCCCCTCGAGGAAAGACGTAAACAGCACAATCTTATTCTTTTCCACAAAATGATTCATGGTCTGGCTCCTCAATATCTTCTAGATATTCTACCTCAGCGTAACCGTAATTACCACAACCATGATACTCGCACGGGAAATAATTTTCGTCCACTAGTTAGTCATACGAGTTTCTATAATAAATCGTTTCTGCCATTTGTAATCAGTATCTGGAACTTCTTGCCTGACTATGTCAAGAACTACCCTTCAATTTATAAGCTTAAACCCTATCTACGCAAGCCCTCTCACAAAATTAATTTTTTCTACTTTAATGGTACCAGACTGGGGCAGATACATTTTGTACATCATGTTAGATTAATAATGGAGTGTAGTTCCCTTAAGTTTTATCTATACCAGAGATTGCATGCAAGCAAATGAAACCAATGAACATTATTTATTACATTGTTGTCTTTTTTCACCACTACGTTTACATACATTTAACGAAATCAACCATCCACTTTCAACTGATTTACATTTGTTCGGGAATGATGAGCTTACAGATGACGAAAATGCCTTAATTTTTTCATCTGTACAAAACCTCATCATCCATTCTAAAAGATTTGACTAATTTCTATTCATTATACAACGATCCTTTGTTTCACATCACCTATTTCCTCTCCTTCTATTCTTATTGGCACGGGCA
>NW_018408355.1:9136-54011 GCF_002113885.1 Mizuhopecten yessoensis | reverse complement strand
CCCCCTGGGGGCAGAGGGGCGGGGCCCAATAAGGGAAATAGAGGTAAAACCTTTAAAATCCTTTTTCTAACATAGGGATTAAGGGATTTTATCCTAATTTAGTCTGGAGCATCCTTGGGCCAAGGGGACTCAATTTTGTATAAGCAGTGGGTGTGGTCTCCCATGGGGCAGAAGGGCGGGGCCCAATAGGAGAAATAGAGGTTAAACCTTTAAAATCATTCTTCGACCGTCGATATTAAGGGATTATATCCTTATTAATTCTGCAGCATCCTTGGGCCAAGGGGTCTCAATTTTTAGCTCACCTGGTCCAAAGGACCATGGTGAGCTTATGCCATACCCCAGCGTCAGTCGTCCGTCCGTCTGTCAACTTTTCATTTAAAACGCTACTGGTCCTGAACGGCCAAGTAGATTTTGACTAAATTTGGTCTGGAGCATTCTTAGGCCAAGGGGACTCAATGTTGTATAAATGGTTGGTGTGGGCCCCCTGGGGGCAGAGGGGCGGGGCCCAATAAGGGAAATAGAGGTAAAACCTTCAAAATCCTTCTTCTACCGTAGGGATTAAGGGATTTTATCCTAATTTAATTTGGAGCATCCTTGGGCCAAGGGGACTCAATTTTGTATAAATGGTGGGTGTGGCGCCGCTTGAGGCAGATGGGTGGGGCCGAATAGGGGAAATAGGTAAAACCTTCAAAATCCTTCTTCTATTTTATCCTAATTCAGTCTGGAGCATCCTTGGGCCAAGATGACTCAATTTTGTATAAATGGTGGGTGTGGCCCCCCTTGGGGCAGAGGGCCGGGGCCGAATAGGGGAAATAGAGGTAAAACCTTCAAAACCCTTCTCCTACCCTAGGGATTAAGGAATTTTATCCTTATTAAGTCTGGAGCATCCTGTGGCCAAGGGGACTCAGTTTTGTATAAACGGTGGGTAGGCATCACTAGGGGCATAGGGGTGGGGCTCTGTTTGAAAATTGTTATATCTCAAGTACTGGATGGATCTTTCTGAAATTTCATATGTACTTACAGCTGCCATGCAGTACTATATCTTTATTCATACCAATTATTTTAAACATATTCAGCTGAGCGATACAGGCCCTCTTGGCCTCTTGTTATATTTGTTATTTAAACGCAAACAAATGATGCCGAAATACAAAATATGTGGGTTTGTTCCGTCAGAATAAAAGACGGCCAAGAAAAAAAGGAATGTTATTATCGCCAATATATTATCGAACATGCGGGAAAATTCATCGTCAAAGTCAATCTTATTTGTTTTAAATGCAGGAAAGACTGCAGCACAAAGTAAGGAGCGCAATACACGTGTAAGACATGTTATTTGAAAATTATATGTAATTTTACCATTTCAAGGTGCAGGAAAACGAAATCGAGATGTGTGTTTTGTACGATATTGTGTTACATACAGCATAACGCGAAGTAAGAACTGTGTTGAGTCTTTATCGTAAAACGCATGTATTAATAGTTATGGCCTTAAGTTCGACTGTTAACAATAAACTATTCTCAGACACGGGATTCTATGGTGGCTTGTGCATGACATTTCGTCTTTTCGCTTTGGCGCCTGAGAAATAACGCCAAGCGAAAAAACGAAATAACAAAAAACCGAAAACCCGCCAAACCTAAATAACGAAATAACGCCAAAGCGCCAAGCTAAATTCAATATACATCTAGATGTAAATTGAAGAATCTCGTCGGTATCACCCGGGACAGATTTTGAGTACAATTTGTTTTTTAGGTTTCTTCAATGTTAATCGTTTTTTAATATATAAAGCATTACTTGTATAATGGAAACATAGTAAATTTGATGCTCATAATTCTTTCACTATGATTAACAATACAGTAAAACCTCACTCCGGACATTAACTCGAGTTGACATTTCCTGTTGTCTGCAATATAAGCCTGAGGAAATATAGACAACCCGAAACTTTTGGACCCGCTGTTGTTTCCGTCTCTGACTCTAAACTCGTTGATGGAGACATTTTAATCCAAAATGAAATATTCGTCATCCACGTCATTTTGAATAGAAAAGGTCTAACGAACGGGGGACCTACATTCCGCTGTCTTCAAGATTCAATTAAAACTTTGGATGAGTGAAACACTGCTGGGGTGGGTCAACCCGAATACAGTTTTAAAAAAATACAATCCAATCATCTCTATATTTGCTTATGGTAAATTCTGTGATATATAACTAGATCTGTGTCGCTTTACGTAAAACAGCAACGGCTAAATCATGAGACGTTTGCAGTTTTGATACCAATACACTTTTATAATTCGATTTCTATTTGCTGACAATATTTCCCATTATGTAATTTTCTTGTAAGATACAATAAAACGTTTGTATAGTGTATTATATGGTAAACTAGTAATCGGGCAACATAACCAGGAACCGCCTGAATACTATAAAAAAAATAGCACCTCCATACCCGAGGCACGTGTCAACGGCGTGGCTGTTGGAATGTGTACTGGACACGTCTATTAATACCGACACAAACCAGTATGTACCCTTTACGGAATACAATATAGCAGATATACAGTTCAAAATATGTACAAGCTATATAGGAAGATTACATGCAATGAATTGTTTCCAATCTTTTCCAGGACTTACTTCATAACTACTAATCAGGGTCGGGTTCCAGATTTCCACTTTTGTGGACACAGTTTGGACTGAAACACATCAAGTTACGTCAAGTTAAACAACAAAGAAAGTCTCTGGTAATATTACTCATGTTCATATTTTTCTCTAGTTATCGATGTCGAATTCGAATTATTCTTCGATATTCTCTATGTTGTTTCTATACCTCAGCGGATTGAAGCATTGCTTTTATATGTAATACTTCTAGAAATGTATAAGCTGTAGTATATTAATTCTTAAAGAAATATCTATACCCTCCTATATCATCTATACTTCATATATCACCTATACCCTCCTACAGTAACTATACGTCCTGTACCACCTATACCCTTCTTCATCATCTATACTTCCTAAACCACATAAACCTTCCTTCAGCACCCATACGTCCTATACCACCTATACCCTCCTACATCACCATTACTTCCTATATCACATATACCCTCCTACATCATCTTTACTTCCTACATGTATATCACATATACCCTCCTACATCATCTACATGTCATATACCACATACACCCTCCTACATAACCTACACGTCATATACCATCTATACTATCCTACATCACCTATACGTCATATACCCCCTTTGCCCTCCTACATCATCTTTACCTCCTATACCCCCTTTGCCCTCCTACATCACATTTACTTCCTATTCCACATATACCCTCCTACATCAGCTACACGTCATATACCACCTATACCCTGCTACATCACCTATACGACCTATACCACCTATACCATCCTATATTATCTATACCCTCTAACATCACATATACCCTCCTACAACACCTTTACCTGCTATACCACCATAACCCTTCTACTTCACCTTTACTTCGTATACCACCATAACCCTTCTACTTCATCTTTACTTCGTATACCACCTATACCCTCCTACATCACATATACTTCCTATAACCACCTATACCCTCCTACATCACCTTAAATAACTATACCCTCCTACATCACCTTTATTTTCTATACCACATGTACCCTCCTACATCATCTATACCCCCTTTCACCAACTATACCTTCCTACATCACCTATATTTCCTATACCTTCCTACGTCACCTTTACCTCCTATACCACATATACCCTCTTGTATCACCTATACCCTCCTATATCATCTATACTTTATATACCACCTATACCCTCATACAGTAACTATACGTCCTGTACCACCTATACCCTTCTTCATCATCTATACTTCCAAAACCACCTAAACCTTCCTTCAGCACCTATACGTCCTATACCACCTATACCCTCTTACATCACCTACACGTCATATACCACCTATACCCTCCTACATCACCTATACGTCATATACCCCCTTTGCCCTCCTATATCTTCTTTACTTCCTATATCACATATACCCCCTATATCATCTACACGTCATATACCACCTATACCCTCCTACATCACCTATGCGTCATATATAACATACAACCTCCTACATAACCTTTACCTACTATACCAACATAACCATTCAACTTCACCTTTACTTTCTATACCATCTATACTCTCCTACATCATATATACTTCCTATAACCACCTATACCCTCCTACACCACTTTAAATAACTATATCCTCTTACATCACCTTTACTTCCTATACCACATGTACCCTCCAACATCATCTATACCATCTTACACCACCTATATNTTCCATTCCGTTTGTCAACTGAAACGCTGACACCCCTGTACTTCCTATGCCACATATACCCTCTTGTATCACCTGTACCCTCCTACCTAATCTATTCTTCATATATCACCTATACCCTCATACAGTAACTATACGTCCTGTACCACCTATACCCTTCTTCATCATCTATACTTCCAAAACCACCTAAACCTTCCTTCAGCACCTACACGTCCTATACCACCTATACCCTCTTACATCATCTTCAGGTCATATACCACCTATTTCCTCCTACATCACCTATACGACCTATACCACCTATACCATCCTACATTATCTATACCCTCTTACACCACATATACCCTCCTACATCACCCGTGCTTCCTATACCACCTATACCCTCTTACATCATCTTAAGGTCATATACCACCTATTTCCTGCTACATCACCTATACGACCCATACCACCTATACCATCCGACATTATCTATACCCTCTTACACCACATATACCCTCCTACATCACCCGTGCTTCCTATACAACCTATACCCTCCTACATAACCTTTACCTACTATACCAACATAACACTTCAACTTCACCTTTACTTTCTATACCATCTATGCTCTCCTACATCACATATACTTCCTATAACCACCTCTACCCTCCTACACCACTTTAAATAACTATATCCTCTTACATCACCTTTACTTCCTATACCACATGTACCCTCCAACATCATCTATACCCTCTTACACCAACTATACCCATCTACATCTCATATACCTCCTATACCTTCCTACGTCACCTTTACTTCCTATACCACATATACGCTCCTACATCATCTGTACCCTCTAACATCACCTATACCCTCCTACATCAACTATACCCTCTTACACCACCTATACCATCCTACGTCACCTTTACTTTCTATACCTTCCTACGTCACATTAACTTTCTATACCTTCATACGTCACCTTTACTTTCTATACCTTCATACGTCACATTAACTTCCTATGACACCTATACCCTCCTACATGTACATCACCTATACTTCCTAACCCACCTAAACCTTCGTCCATCACCTATACGTCATATACCACCTATACCCTCCTACATCACCTTTACTTCCTATATCACATATAACCTCCTACATCATCTTTACTTCCTTTGTCACATATACCCTCCTACATCATCTACATGTCATATACTACATACATCCTCCTACATCATCTACACGTCATATACCACCTATACCCTCCTACATCACCTATACGTCATATACCCCCTTTGCCCTCCAACATCATCTTTATCTCATATACCCCCTTTGCCCTCCTACATCACATTTACTATTATAATTTACATCGTAAAGCTACATGTATTGTGAAACTAACTTTAAAGTCAGATATGTGTATCAAGAAACATATCGTATCGAATGTGTTGTGCTGTGAAAATACAGTTTACATGGTACATGGTACATGGTACGGGGTACAGGGTACAGGGTACAGCGTAGACTGATCAAACAATTCATTAAATCGTTCAGCTTCGCAAGACTTTGTTGTGTATTGTAGCAAAACAATGTGTTTGCTTACATAATGAAATACAATTTCATTTCGGGTATTATCAGTCAAAGTTCAAATAAACTCGATTTGTGAGCTCACCGATTCTTTTTTTAAACACCAGAAACGATGTTATCCACTGTGCAGTGATACGAAAACGTACAACAGCTAAAATGGAGAAAAAAAATGAACTCTATTTACTATTTACATCGTAAAGCTACATGTATTGTAAAACTAACTTTAAAGTCAGATATGTGTATCAAGATACATATCGTATCGAATGTATTGTGCTGTTAAATACAGTTTACGGGGTACAGGGTACGGGGTACAGGGTACAGGATACGGGGTACATGGTACAGGGTACGGGGTACGGGGTACAGGGTACAGGGTACTAGAACCAGGTATTCTATATTGTAACCAGTGTAACTTAGAATTTTTTGAAACTTGAAAGGGTGTTTTATATATACAATTCCATGTTTCATCATCTAGATTAAATATTTCATTCCACTTTATTTTACCTGTTGCTGTGATATTATTTTGTAGAAGTCCTTTGACCCTTTAATATTTTTAAAGAAAATCTCAAGATTAAGTGGAATAAAAGGATAACTAACAACATCATTAACTATTTCCTTATGCCTCAGATATTTCCTTACTGCTCTAACTATTCCTTCAAAGGTAAGCAAATTAGTTCTTAAGTTACATTTCTCCATAAATTCCTGATAATTATAAAAAGTACTTGTTTTCGGGGTTTTTATTATATCATTGATAATAATTACTCCCTTCTTATACCGTTCTTTATAAAATACAGATCTCTTTTCTATTGTTAAAAATTTACTATGCCAAATAGGTGTTTTAAGTATTGTCCTATTCCCATTTATCAAGTGTTCTTCCTTATCATGGAGGGTTTTCCAAGAGTTTAGAACATCTTTCCAAAACGGATTCTTGTATTTTTTTCACAAATATATAAGTATTCTGATCCACAGTTAGCCATAATATCTATATCAATATTTTTGTTAAGTATACATTGCCATTTATTAGATTTAGACAATCATCTCCTGATCCATGTTAGTTTTAATGCCTTAATGAAAGAATGAATATGTATCATCTTTATCCCCCCTTCTGCATAATCTTTTATGATAATACACCTTCTTACTTTGTCAATTTTTCCACCCCAAAGGAAATGATACAGTTTTGAATTTAGTTTTTTAATGAAGTGTTCATTTGGATTTGGTAAGGATATAAAAAGATGATTAAATTGTGAGATAAGCAAAGACTTAATAATGTGAATTCTCCCAATTGGAGTAAGTATTCTCCTATTCCAGTTTATTAAGATTAACTTAAGTTTTACCATTTTTTTTTCATAATTCAGTTTTGGTGTTTTATGTAAATCAATGTGAAAATCAATCCCTAGTACAGTAAACTTATGGTTCCCCCAATGCAAGTTCCACTCTGGAAAAAATGCATCCTCAAAGTAATTTTTCCAGAGTCTTCCAAATTACTTCAGTTTTAGTTGTGTTTATTTTCAGTCCCGAAATTTTGGCAAATGTGTCTAATTCTCCTAATGTTTCCCTTAAGGTGGCTCGACACATCGTCATCAGCGTCCATTTTCGTGACATACTTCCGGAAAAAGTACAGCTAGGACTCAATTATCTTAATCGAAATGTGCATGTACACCGTGTCGTCATTTCCGTATTGCGTATCGGGCATTCAATATCGTAGTGCAAATTATAGTAACACCTGCTGGGCCGTTTTCGTTTAAACGGTCAAACCGATCGGACCACTGTTGTTCGTTTATTAAATAAGGTCGGACCTAGTAATCTGATGCTGCTTTCAGGCGAGTCTTGAGAAAGCCTTGCAAGGCCTGCATACACATTTGCAGGTCCGCCAGGATTTACACCCGAAATTGTTACATTTATAAACGGTCAAACCGGTTGTTCCGCATAAACGAACAGGCCCATGGTAAACAATAGTACACGTGCGTGCCGATGATATGTCAACACCCGATATCAAGATTTTACCGGGAAATGTATACTCACACGTACTTCAGGAATAAAGCTTTCCAATTCATAGACATAAACAGACTCACGGGAAGACAGTGACATGAGACCAGACGACCTCAAGAAGGTCATATAGGAAACACATGGAATGCGGACGTACCAACCTCACATGTGCATATCGCGTGTTTACACGAGTTCATAAGCTCGAGGTCGTTACGATTTTCGCTGTTGAGGGAGTTTCGCTCTGTCGATTAAATCGTGTTTACAAATGTAGTCTACTAGCTTACTCTGTGAAAATAATGTTTTGTAAAATATCAAGATACCTATGAAATGCATGTGTGAGTGCACGTGAGAACGGTATACCATGCGATAGCCTCTGGTCTGACATGTAATTATAAATATACCGTGAGTTAGCGGACTGTGGAATGATGTCCAAAGTGTACATGACTGAGGGTAATTTGGTTCCATTAAAGAACAATAAATTGATAATTTTGATATCATATTTTTGATTTATTTCCATCATTTTTGTTATATGTAAACAGAGACAACTGTCATTGTGTAAATGTCACCCCTCTGCAAAAAGTTCCGATTTTTTTCAAGGAAGATAACTCTCACCCGGATCAAAGTGATTGTAAAATGTAAAATAAATTAATTATAAAGCCATTGTGTATATTTTGTTCAATTTCCCACTCTATATGTATAGAACTTTGTGTCCTGGGTGCTTTTAGCTTGTAGATAATCACTTTTATCCGTACAAATTCAATAAAAAACACTTTGTGTAACATGTGTTACATATTTTGCGATAAATAAAATATTTGTAGGGTTAATTAGAAATGCTTCTTTTCATTTTATTATTGTTGTTATTGTTCCGAACAATGCCACACACAAAAAACCCGGAAAATATTAGAATTGACGAAAATTCAATTTTTTGGTATTTTTTCCAAAAAATTCCCCAAACTATCGGAATGTTTAGATTTTCATAAAATCAACTCGACATAGTTGCATAACAATTATATGAAAGTTTCAACGAATTTTGCTGGTTAATTGCGAAAGTGTGGAGCCACCTTAAAGAGTTTTTCGATCCGTCAAGAATAACTGAAGTATCATCAGCATATTGAGATAGTACTATTGGTGTATTTTCTATATGTATTCCTTTAATTCTATTATTATTTCTAATTCTGATACCTAGTACTTCTGCACATAAAATAAATAAATACGGGGCAATAGGGTCACCTTGACGACATCCACGTTTAATTTCAAAAAATGGTGATAGATTCCCTCCTTGGTTAATAGATGACTTTGGACACTTGTGAAAAGTTTTGATCCAACTTCTTATATCATTTTCAAAATTAAAAAATTCCAGTACCTTATCATTAAAATCCCAACTTACAGAATCGAAAGCTTTTTCAAAATCAATAAAAAGTAGCATACCAGGTATTTCATTCTTTTCAGCATATTGCATGATGTCATATATTATTCTAGTGTTTTCTCCTATATATCTTCCTGAAATAAAACCTGACTGATCTGTATTCATTAATTTGTTTAAAACAGTTTTTACTCTATTTACGATTGAACCTGATGCTATTTTGAATTCTATTTTTAGAAGTGAAATGGGTTTCCAGTTTTTCAAAAATTGCCTCGGCTTATCTCCCTTTGGTAAACATGTTATGATTCCCTGTCTTTGTGTTATTGAAAGTTCATTATAATTATATCCATATCTTATTGATCTTACTACATACTGACACAGCTGTTTCCAAAAGCATTTTAAAAATTCAGAAGTAAACCCATCAGACCCTGGACTTCTAATGTTTTTCATATTTTTAAGTGTACAAGATGCTTCATTATAAGAAATAGTCCCCTCTAAATTTTCTGATTCTTGACGACTCAATTTTGGAATACTATTACCATTTAAAAACTTATCTAAATTAACCACATGAAGATCATTATCTGCAGAATATATTTTTTCATAAAATTGTTGTACCTCATTTAATATTTCACCTTGTTCCCTAATCAGTTCTCCATTTGCTTTTTCTATTACTGGGATAATTTTAGTAACAAAATTTCTATTTTCAAGATTTAAAAAATATTTAGATGGTTTTTCGCCTTCTTCTACCCATTTAGCTTTAGATCTCAAAATACTTCCTTTTAGTCTATGCATTCTTATTACTTCTAATTCATTTTGTTTTTCTTCTAGTTCTTTCTACATTTTCTTGAGCTTCTAGTTCTTTAATTCTATATCAAAGATAACTTTCCTGTTGTTGTTTTTTTTTTTGGGGGGGGGGGGGGGGGTTCTTGTATGAAGCATACGAAATAGTCTTTCCACTAATTTCAAATAAAAGAGTTTCTAAAAATAGTTGGTCATTGATTGTTAGTTGAATATCTTCATTTGGAATGACAGACAAATAATCGAGGTTGTAAACTGGTAGTGCATATTGTATTTTGATGTCTAAAATATGTTTATCAATAATATTAAGATATTCTCTATCATGAAGCAATGAATTATTGAACTTCCGGAGGCCTTTTCCTTTCTTAAAATCGTTAAAAACTATTGATATAATTGGTGTTGAGTGGTCTGATCGATAGCCTGGCTCAATTGTTGATTTTTCAATACAAGATATCACATTTTCTGAAACTAAAAAATAATCTATACGTGACTGTTTAATTGGGTTTGACCTTCCCCACGTGTAACTTTTGGTCTCTGGGTGCTGCTCTCTATATATGTCTATCATTCCGAATTCATTTATTAACTCAATTACTCTATCTTTTGCTTTAGGATTGTTTACATGTCTATAATTATTGTCATAATCTAGATCAGGGTTCATAACTAAATTGAAATCACAACATATAGTATAAGAGTCATTATTGTAATCATTAATAGCATCTTATAATTTATCGTAAAAACGAGGTATGTCTAAGTTTGGTCCATATAATGTAATTAAAGTAAGTCTTTTTTCTGATATAACCAAGTCCAAAGCTAAAAATTCCCCTCTAAATCCTTCTTTTTACTTATCACATTTGCCTCGAAATTATTATTAAATAGGATTGCTACCCCCTAGAGTTTGATCTAAATGAGCTGAAATGACATGTATATTCCCATTCTGTTCAAATATCATTTTTCATCTCCGCAGTAAAATGTGTATCCTGTATACAGTAAGTATCATAATGTTTGCTTCTAAAGTACCAAAAGACATCTTTACGTTTGTTCTTATCTCCCAGACCCTGAAAATTTGCTGTTAGAAGTTTGATACCTTCCATTTAGAATTGTTGACATTTAAAAATAATATATAGTAGAGCTGCCCTTTTGCCAATCAATTACAATCTGGGACACAGCAGGATAGATGGTAGCTATATAATATAGAGGAGACAAGGATCGATAACACAGTCCCCTGTGGTAGCTATATACTATAGAGGAGATAAGGATTCTAACACAGTCCCCTGTGGTAGCTATATAATATAGAGGAGACAAGGATTATAACACAGTCCCCTGTGGTAGCAATAGACTATAGAGGGGACAAGGATTCTAACACAGTCCCCTGTGGTAGCTATAGACTATAGAGGAGACAAGGATTCTAACACAGTCCCCTGTGGTAGCTATAGACTATAGAGGAGACAAGGATTATAACACAGTCCCCTGTGGTAGCTATATAATATAGAGGAGACAAGGATTATAACACAGTCCCCTGTGGTAGCTATAGACTATAGAGGAGACAAGGATTCTAACACAGTCCCCTGTGGTAGCTATAGACTATAGAGGAGACAAGGATTATAACACAGTCCCCTGTGGTAGCTATATAATATAGAGGAGACAAGGATTATAACACAGTCCCCTGTGGTAGCTATATACTATAGAGGAGACAAGGATTATAACACAGTCCCCTGTGGTAGCTATATACTATAGAGGAGACAAGGATTATAACACAGTCCCCTGTGGTAGCTATATACTATAGAGGAGACAAGGATTATAACACAGTCCCCTGTGGTAGCTATATACTATAGAGGAGACAAGGATTATAACACAGTCCCCTGTGGTAGCTATATACTATAGAGGAGACAAGGATTATAACACAGTCCCCTGTGGTAGCTATATACTATAGAGGAGACAAGGATTATAACACAGTCCCCTGTGGTAGCTATATACTATAGAGGAGACAAGGATTCTAACACAGTCCCCTGTGGTAGCTATATACTATAGAGGAGACAAGGATTCTAACACAGTCCCCTGTGGTAGCTATAGACTATAGAGGAGACAAGGATTCTAACACAGTCCCCTGTGGTAGCTATAGACTATAGAGGAGACAAGGATTCTAACACAGTCCCCTGTGGTAGCTATAGACTATAGAGGAGACAAGGATTCTAACACAGTCCCCTGTGGTAGCTATAGACTATAGAGGAGACAAGGATTCTAACACAGTCCCCTGTGGTAGCTATAGACTATAGAGGAGACAAGGATTCTAACACAGTCCCCTGTGGTAGCTATAGACTATAGAGGAGACAAGGATTCTAACACAGTCCCCTGTGGTAGCTATAGACTATAGAGGAGACAAGGATTCTAACACAGTCCCCTGTGGTAGCTATAGACTATAGAGGAGACAAGGATTCTAACACAGTCCCCTGTGGTAGCTATAGACTATAGAGGAGACAAGGATTCTAACACAGTCCCCTGTGGTAGCTATAGACTATAGAGGAGACAAGGATTCTAACACAGTCCCCTGTGGTAGCTATAGACTATAGAGGAGACAAGGATTCTAACACAGTCCCCTGTGGTAGCTATAGACTATAGAGGAGACAAGGATTCTAACACAGTCCCCTGTGGTAGCTATAGACTATAGAGGAGACAAGGATTCTAACACAGTCCCCTGTGGTAGCTATAGACTATAGAGGAGACAAGGATTCTAACACAGTCCCCTGTGGTAGCTATAGACTATAGAGGAGACAAGGATTCTAACACAGTCCCCTGTGGTAGCTATAGACTATAGAGGAGACAAGGATTCTAACACAGTCCCCTGTGGTAGCTATAGACTATAGAGGAGACAAGGATTCTAACACAGTCCCCTGTGGTAGCTATAGACTATAGAGGAGACAAGGATTCTAACACAGTCCCCTGTGGTAGCTATAGACTATAGAGGAGACAAGGATTCTAACACAGTCCCCTGTGGTAGCTATAGACTATAGAGGAGACAAGGATTCTAACACAGTCCCCTGTGGTAGCTATATACTATAGAGGAGACAAGGATTCTAAGACAGTCCCCTGTGGTAGCTATAGACTATAGAGGAGACAAGCATTCTAACACAGTCCCCTGTGGTAGCTATATACTAAAAAGGAGACAAGGATTTTAACACAATCCCCTGTGGTAGCTATATACTATAGAAGAGACAAGGATTCTAATACAGTATAGAGGAGACAAGATTTCTAACACAGTCCCCTGTGGTAGCTATAGACTATAGAGGAGACAAGGATTCTAACACAGTCCCCTGTGGTAGCTATATACTATAAAGGAGACAAGGATTATAACACAGTCCCCTGTGGTAGCTATACTATAGAAGAGACAAGGATTCTGATACAGTCCCCTGTGGTAGCTATATACTATAGAGGAGACAAGATTTATACTACAGTCCCCTGTGGTAGAGGGTTTGCAGGTAGCTTGAACCTAAGATGAAGGGATTTAAATGCAATTGGAACCTTATATATGGACAGGTAGTCTAGATCTGAACCTATGATAATGTTGTCGCCACTTTCACACCTTCCCCTTTAAGATGACGCCATGTCTATGCACAGATTACACAAGTAACAACACAGGCTACAAAACCAGTATGACCATTACATACAGAGTTATTGCTGGTTCTTGCGACAGAACCAGCTGATGTGCCAACGAGAAAGCAAATAGCCAACTGAAAGAAAACTCGACAACAGATATATAGCACAAAAAAAACTTATTTGAAAAAAGGCTGGTGAAATTTGTCTAATCTACCGGTGAATATGAAAAAAGCAAAATGCCATACAATTGATATAACTTACTTGCTTGTCTGTTTTGTTGGTCTAAATTTTCCTTATATGTTGTGTTATGATCCCGGAATTTGGACCTGTATTTATAAGGCCGTGGTTATCATACACTCTTCAGGCACATCTACATATTGTTTAGCTGAGCGAGAACATGTTTAGACATAAGGCGAGGTCAAGTGAGTTATTGCTAACTGGATTACTGGTTGTTACGACTGTTACCGGTAAGACATATTTAATAGAACAGGTAGGAATAATAAATAGATGTCAAATCATTCATTTATGACATATTAACTAATAAGACACATACATACCATTTGCGTAATAAACATTTAAAATTTGATTCCAATAACAATCAAACAGCCCTAACCACCAACCCAAAACTTTTTTACTATGAGACAGAAAACAAACATTTATTAATTTTGCCTGATGTTAACCAGCGTGCGGAACAAGTCGAGAATGTTTTAGCTTATCTGATTCGATGATGCAGTCATGCAGTTTTTAAAAAGATAGGTTATGGTGAAATGTATTTGTCAAATCTGTCAACCCGTTTGATGACAAACTTTATATTTTCAGTAACTAATTTACTAGAGGTTGGAATGGAAGAGTACATATTGACACTTTTACTTTTGATTCTACGGTAAACAATGTCATGCTTTTACCCACATATTTGGGTGATAATTGAAATATCAGCTCTGAATCAGTAGGAAACTTACACCGGTAGAACATGTGGGTATTAGCTACGTCACAAACCTCGTCAGTATGCTCTTCTATATTATCCAATAGGATAAACAACACGAATACAAACACTATATTCCAAGTGAAACTGGTGACAATAGCATTAATCTTGTCTCCTCTATAGTCTATAGCTACCACAGGGGACTGTGTTAGAATTCTTGTCTCCTCTATATTCTATATCTACCACAGGGGACTGTGTTAGAATCCTTGTCTCCTCTATAGTCTATAGATACCACAGGGGACTGTGTTAGAATCCTTGTGTCCTCTATAGTCTATTGCTACCACAGGGGACTGTGTTAGAATCCTTGTCTCCTCTATAGTCTATAGCTACCACAGAGGACTGTGTTATGATCCTTGACATAGGCACTGACTGATGTTTATTTATAATCACAATAATTAATAAACACAATTACAAAATAGCGTACATCTCACAGACAATCATATAACCCCTAAGCTGTTCATCTCAATATTATAAACCCCCCTTTAAAAATTAACAAATACACGTGTGCTTCTTGTTACCTGTATCGCCTGAATGACACGTACGTGCAAATACCACCAATAGCGCCACCTATTGGTGTATCTCATACCAAAGAGAAAATAATTACATCCTAATTCCTACCGTCACCCGGTTGAAAATATATTTATCGTTAGTGTGAGAACTTATTATATAGCATGCCCGGCATATTGATGTTAACCTCAGCCATCAGTTGTATAACCCCTAATGATAAAATCAGCCATCAGTGCAAGAACCATGACAAATAACCATAGCCATCAATGTAAGAACCATTAATGATAACCTCAACCATCAGTGTTCTTTGTCTTTGTCAAGATTTTATTTCTAAATGGTTCCCATTATGCCAGGGAACCCGTCAAAATTTCCCAGTTCGCACTAGGTCGGATATTGTACTGGGAATGTTAGGTTTACCATCACTTTCTCTGTAGGTATATGTAGAACAATGCAAACTACGATTTTTCGCTGCTTTGTGTAATGTAAAATCTCAATGTTCTGCAAAACAGTTGTTTTTGTTACGTATATATCATATGTATCTTAGTATTTATAAGTCCAAAAGAGGGTTTATACCCGATGTATGGAATATTTTTCATAATTACGATTTACAGTTTTACTTGTACGATTATTTACAGTCTTCCTGCATGCCTAACAAACTTTTTTTTTTTTTAATTTAATTTTTTTATTTTCAAAGATTTTCGGAACATGTACATTATACAGAACATCACATCAACACATATCCACACATTCACACATATCTACTATTGAAATTATCAGCAACCTCATCCTCCTCATCATCCTCATCATCTGATGCTGATTTTATACAATCACCAAGACACATTCAATTTTCACACACTTTCACACATAGAATAGACAAAACAAATGGACAAAGAGCACTGTGTGTGTGTGTGTGTGAGAGAGAGAAAGAGAGAGAGAGAGAGAGAGAGAGAGAGAGAGAGAGAGAGAGAGAGAGAGAGAGAGAGAGAGAGAGATCAGACTGCCAAATCTGAGAAGATACTAAATAAAATAAATAACTGCTGTGAGTATTTGTCAATATTTTGTTTTTTTTAAGTAGAATAACAACTAATAACTTAATATAAATAGTCATAATATTCAGGGTTAGTTGAGGTCAAGCTCTACTAATTTTAACCATTTTTCCCATTCAGAAGTAAATCTTCTAAGGCCTTGTTCCCCTTTACCACGAGCAATATATTTCTGAACCTTATAGTAATCTTTAATCGAATTGACTAAAGCCGTCACATTAAGTGACTTATGAAAACATCTGGTTTTGTATATATATTGTTTAATGAACAGAGTAATTTCATTATCAATTCTGGTATAAATTCCAGTTTGGTTGATAAAACCAAAGATCATTGATTCTTTATTTAGTGAGAAAGGAATAGTGAGAGCACTTAAAAGACTTTCAAAATTGCTCAGAAATTTTTGTACTTCCCTGCATTCCCATAAAACGTGGGTAATTGTCTCCCTTTCTATGATACAAAAAACACAGTGTGGGTTATTTACAAGTCCAATTTTGCATAAATAAGAATTGGTTGTTAAAATATAATGATTAATTCTAAATTGCAACCATTGCAATTTTGTATTTTTTGTAACCCTGAAAGGAATAGCATATATTTTCCCCCAAGTTTCCTGATTATAGTCGAATATAGTTCCCCATTTTGTTTGAGCAGTTATTGATGCATTATTTCTGATAAGTATATTATAGAAGTCTTGAGAACCTTTTTTCTTCTTTAAAATTATTACAAGATGTAACGGTATAATTGGGTATATCACATTTTTGTTTGGCAAATTAAGTTGTTTCAGATAATTCTTTATGCTTGTTATCAAGCCATGATATTCTAGATAATTAGTTATTGTACCATGTAGATCACAAAATTCCTTAAAAGACAAGAAAGAGTAGTCTGTGTTGTTTTTCAACAAATCATTAATTATCATAATCCCGTTTTTAAACCACTTACTATAAAAAACAACTTTATTACCAACAGAAATATTTTTGTTATACCATAAGGGTGTCTTAAGTAGGGCAAAATTCTCATTTTTAAACAGCTCCTCTTTTGCTCTTAATTTATACCATGCCCTAAACACATCTTTCCAAAACACATTTTTGCAATTTCCTTGAACTTTATTAAGGTACTCGTTTCCTGAGTTAGCCAAGATATGAGGATTTACACAAGATTTTAAAATGCTTACCCATTTACCTTCTGATCTAAAAAACCTTCTTATCCAACTTATTTTCAGAGCTTCAATAAAAGACATTAAATTAACCATTTTTAGCCCACCTTCTTGATAATTTTGGATTATTATGTCCCGTTTAATCTTATCAGTTTTGCTATTCCATAAAAAATTGAAAAGAACAGAATTGAGCTGTTTTATAAATTTTTCAGATGGATTAGGTAAGGAAATGAACAGATGATTCATCTGAGAAATTAATAAAGATTTAATGACATTAATTCTACCAATAGGTGTGAGCAACCTTCTACTCCAGCTCTTAATAAGAGCTTTAAGTTTAACTAATTTTTTATCAAAGTTCATTTTAGGTATTTTGCAAAGATCTACATGGAAATCTATCCCAAGAAGAGTAAATTTATTAACTCCCCATCTAAGATTCATATTTGGAAGGAGAACATCATTGCTGTATTTTTTACTGCCTATCCAGACAACTTCAGTTTTACCTACATTTACTTTAAGACCAGATATTTTTGCATAAATATTTAGTTCATCAACCGCCCCTTTCAGTGATTTTTCAGAACCATCTAATACCAGAGAAGTGTCATCTGCATACTGAGAGTTTAAGATGGGACAGTTATTAACCTTTATACCAGTTATACTCTTATTGTTTCTAAGGCGGATTGCTAAAACTTCTGCACATAGTATAAAAATATATGGAGCGATGGGATCTCCTTGACGACATCCACGATTTATTTTGAAAAAAGCTGATAAATTACCCCCCTGGTTTATAGCAGAGCTTGAATTACAGTGTAAAATTTTGACCCAATTTCTGATATCGTTTCCAAATCCAAAATATCTAAGTACTTCGTCTATGAATTTCCAAGAGACAGAATCGAAAGCCTTTTCAAAATCAACCATTAATAACATTCCAGGGATATCATTTTCCTCTGTATATTGCATAATGTCATAAACCAGGCGAGTATTTTCTCCTACATAGCGTCCCGATATAAATCCTGATTGATCAGAGTTTATAATTTTTTGTAAAACTAATTTGAATCTACTTGTTATTGATCCAGAAGCAATTTTGTATACAATGTTTAATAGAGAAATAGGTCTCCAATTCTTTATAAAATACTTTGATTTATTAGCCTTAGGTATACAAGTAATTATTCCCTGACGTTGTGTAATAGATAGCTGACCATTTGAAAAACCATAATTTAATGCCCTAACCACAAAATTACCTAACTGATTCCAAAAACATTTATAAAATTCTGATGTGAATCCATCTGAGCCTGGGCTCTTATTACTTTTCATATTCTTTAGTGTTATAGATGCTTCTTTAAGTGTAATAATACCTTCCAAACTGACCGCTTCTTCAACATTTAATCTTGGAACATCAAAATCTTCTAAAAATTCATCCAAATCTATGTCATCGACTTCATTATCAATAGAATACAATTGTTCATAAAAAAATTTCACCTCATTTAATATATCTACTTGTTTAGTTAGAAATTCCCCATTTTCCTGTTGTAACTTTGGAATGATTTTTGATGTAAAATGTCTATTTTCTAAATTAAAAAAATAATTGGTAGGTTTTTCACCCTCATCAATCCATAAGGCTTTTGCACGTATTATACTCCCTTTTATCCTATGTACTCTAATCTTTTCCAATTCCTTTTTTTTCTCAAGTAACTTGTCTAAGTCTACATTATTCTCATTTTCCAGTTCCTGTATTTGATCTATTAAGGTCTTTTCCCTTGCCCAACACTGTTTCTTTTTATAGGAAGAATATGAAATTGACTTACCTCTAATTTCCATTAATAGTGTTTCTAAAAATAACTGATCATTTATAACAAACTGTAAATCTGAATCAGGTATATCATCTATATTTTCAGGATTATATATAGGAAGGCAATACTGTAATTTAACTGTTTTAATAGTATCATTAATTATATTAAGATATTCCAGGTCATATAATAAGGAACTATTTAACTTCCATAGACCTTTACCTTTTTTAAATTCGTTAAATTTTAACATAATTTTGGGGAAAGAATGGTCTGATCTGTAACCTGGATCTATACTTGTCTCACATACACTTTGTAATAAGTTCCCAGAAACCAAAAAGAAATCTAACCTAGCCTGCTTGATAGGTTTACTCCTGCGCCATGTATATCTGGAAATGTCAGCATGCTGTTCTCTAAAAACATCCACTAAATCAAAGTTATTTATTATTTCTAATATCCTTTCACGAGCCTTTGGATTATTAACATTTTTGTAGCTTTTATCACAATCTAAATCAGGATTAAGAACTAAATTAAAATCCCCACAAATAACACAGCTATCATTTTTAAACTCATAGAGAGTTTCTTCTATTTTATCATAAAAAGTTGGGTTGTCAGAGTTTGGACCATACAATGTAATTAAAGTTATTTTCTTACCTTCAATTTCTAGATCCAATGCCAAAAAATTCCCTGTCAAGTCTTTTTTTTCCTTTATCACCTTGACTTCAAAATTGTTATTGATAAGTATTGCTACCCCCCTTGCATTAGATTTAAAAGAATTAAAATAGCAGTTATAGCCCCATTCACTCAGTAATATTTCTTCCTGTTCATCGGTAAAGTGAGTATCTTGCAGACAGTAGATATTGTATTGCCTATCTCTTAAATAAGTAAAAACATCCTTGCGCTTAACCTTGTCACCAAGGCCCTGGCAATTGGCAGATAATATCTTAATTCCCTCCACAACTGTTTAAGAAATTACAATGCATACAACAATGTATGGAGTTACAGCAGGCAGTAAAAATTGACTGACGGAAACTACACAGCAGTAACAGTATTTGCCCGGCGTGATGTCTGACACAAGAGATGAAATAAAGAACTGAACACAGAGAAAAGACACACAAAAGAAACACATAACGGACACAAATAAACATTTAAAATATCAAAAGTGGTCAAGAAAGACTGACTCACTATCACCTATACACCTTCATCTAATATTCATTCACCTGCATGCCACACCTCATCCATTCGACCCAATTTATCCAGTCTTTCGATCCTCACTCGTCATCAAACGACGCTGAACTTAACCGGAAGTACATATAGGCTAATCTAGTCTCAATCAGTTAGATGTTTAATGGCATAGATCTTACGGGCTAAGCATCTGACTGACCCAGAAAACATAACTAATTACATAGACTGGAACCGACATTGGACTATATTATCCGTCATATACTATATGATATCAATATACAGTTTTTGCATGTCTAGAATGATTATCCAATATCTATCACCATTTATGTAGGTAATATATTATTCAACTGTTTTCAATATGTCATCATAATATATATTTATATTAAAAATGGAGGGGAAAAAAATAATGTAAACTGTTATTCTGATATTACATTCTATTTACTAATACTTATACCAGGAAACACATAATATCATAAGATTCAGTTTCATATACAATTCACTTTCAGCCCTTTCATACTTTCATAGTTGCGCAGCATCAGTCAAAATTACATAATAAATCAAAGAGACTATAACTATAAACAAATACAGTATTATCAATATAGACATATAATAGCACGTAATATTTCTTATTTGTTATATGCCTAACAAACTAATGTGGAAGCATATTGTGAAAAATGTATTGCTTTGCAAAGAAAGTGAACAGTGGACACAGCGTCTGAGTCTGAATTGTGATTTATGCAGATTAAGGAATATTCATACAGAACTTTCGCCTTCCATTCTGTGGCATGCATGAAAATTATCTCCAAGCTTAGCTGAGATCTGTAAACGAGTTTCTAAATTATGGATTACCCCACCTGATTGCGAACTTCGTTGTGCTAAATGTAATTTGTTTTTCTCTGACGCTGTCGCCCATTGTATCTTAGATTGCAACAGTGCCGAATTAGCTACGCTTAGAGATGTCTTTTATACAAATATAGTTAACGTCTATCCCGTACATGTGTATGTGTATTTAGATCAAGCTGAAAGGGAACAACAAATTTCCACGTTACTTGGCTGTGCCTCCAACGATATTGCTATCGCCCTGGGAGAGAACATGTAATGTTTTCCTTTATCCGAGACTGTCTGATTTTTGCGGAGAGAGCTTCATCATATATTAGTGAAGCTTTATAATCATATTTGTTTGCTTTGTTCACTAGTCTGGAGTCTTTTACATGTCTAGTTACATACATTGGTTTTGTCCACTTTAGAATATCTCCTTTTTCTTTAATTTACATCTGATTTCTTTTTTTTGTATTGATTTATATTTATGTCCATATTCATGTAACTCTCCAATTTGGAGGAATAAAGAAATGAATGAATGAACCGTTGGTGATAACCTCAGACATCGGTGTTAGAACCAATAATGGTAACCTCAGCCATCAGTGTTAGAACCAATAATGATAACCTCAATCATCAGTGTTAGAACCAATAATGGTAACCTCAGCCATCAGTGTTAGAACCAATAATGATAACCTCAGACATCAGTGTTAGAACCAATAATGATAACCTCAGTCATCAGTGTTAGAACCAATAATGGTAACCTCAGCCATCAGCGTTAGAACCAATAATGATAACCTCAATCATCAGTGTTAGAACCAATAATGGTAACCTCATACATCAGTTTTAGAACCAATAATGATAACCTCAGCCATCAGTTTTAGAACCAAAAATGATAACCTAAGCCATCAGTGTTAGAACATTGATGGTAACCTCAGCCATCAGTGCTAGAACCAATAATGATAACCTCAGCCATCATTGTTAGAACCAATAATGGGAACCTCAGCCATCAGTGTTAGAACCAATAATGATAACCTCAGCCATCAGTTTTAGAACCAAAAATGATAACCTCAGCCATCAGTGTTAGAACATTGATGGTAACCTCAGCCATCAGTGTTAGAACATTGATGGTTACCTCTGCCATCAGTGTTAGAACCAATAATGATAACCTAATCCATCAGTGTTAGAACATTGATGGTTACCTCTGCCATCAGTGTTAGAACCAATAATGATAACCTCAGCCATCAGTGTTAGAACCAATAATGATAAACTCAGCCATCAGTGTTAGAACATTGATGGTAACCTCAGACTTAGCCACCAGTGTTAGAACATTGATGGTAACCTCAGACTCAGTCATCAGTGTGAGAACATTGATGGTAACCTCAGAATCAACCATCAGTGTTAGAACATTGATGGTAACCTCAGAATCAGCCATCAGTGTTAGAACATTGATGGTAACCTCAGAATCAGTCATCAGTGTGAGAACATTGATGGTAACCTCAGAATCAGTCATCAGTGTGAGTACATTGATGGTAACCTCAGAATCAGCCATCAGTGTGAGAACATTGATGGTAACCTCAGAATCAGCCGTCGGTGTGAGAACCATTGATGGTTACCTCTGCCATCAGTGTTAGAACCAATGATAACAGCCATAGGTGTTAGAACCTCAGTCGTCGCTGTTAAAACCATTAATAAAAACAACTGGAATTTTAACTTTACAAAACGCAGTCAATTGAGTGTAAACAAAAACATCCGGATTAAGTGCCTCCCTTTTAATTGACCTACCGGAAACTTTGCCTACGTCACACAACACTAAAATGTGTTGGCCCCACCTGACCAATCATCCGGTATGGATATATTTCCAAGTTGTTGTTAGAATCTGTGGAGTTTCTTCACTTGAATTACCCACAATTGTGATAGTAAAATAATCACCGGATATTATAAATTTTCTACTTATTAACAACTTTCCCCGGCACACCTGTAGATTTCTAGCCTATACTTGCATGAATTAACAAACACTCATTGTCAATCTTATTAAAATTAATTGTTGTGTAACTATTATATATTTATACAGAATAAATGTTATGGTGAGAGAAATCTATTTCGCAGTGAAATATTACTGAAGTACAATTTTAAATTATGCAGAAATGATTTGTCGAAAATATTGTTGATTTTGTCTGAAAAGTAACTTTTAAATGTGATACAAGTCAAGCCATATTACCTGAGTGAGAATGGTGTACTGGTAAAATCTCACTTTCCAACCTCAGTCAGCCTTGTTAGCTTTTTGCTCAGTTGTGATTTATTCAGGGGAAATGTGTGCCATTATTCTGGAGATTTGACACATTCTCTTAAATTCAAAAGTTACTTTTCAGACAAAATCGACAATATGTTCGACAAATCATTTC
Source organism: Mizuhopecten yessoensis (assembly GCF_002113885.1). NCBI lineage: Eukaryota > Metazoa > Mollusca > Bivalvia > Pectinida > Pectinidae > Mizuhopecten > Mizuhopecten yessoensis. Next base: position 30,555 of record NW_018408355.1, on the reverse strand, counting down.
TGCAAAGGTTATTATTGACATTGTTCTTGACATGAGTATACGAAAGCGACTTCCATACTTTATACATTTTGCGGAAATTTATTAGCCCATTACGAAATATATACACTTACATGACGCTGTATGAAACACCTTAATGGCTGTAACGATGTCGACTATATATATGTATAACATTTCTGAAGATGGGATGGTCTCCGCCTGGGCAAAAATCCCATGCGAACTGTCAATAATGACCTTTGACTTGCCCTCCTTGATTACGCCGGGGAACGATGTCTGACTATTGGATTCGCTTGACTGTCATGGTCGTCGTATTCATTGGCACTCCCAACTCCCCGGGTGACTCGTTCCTCGTGAGCTCGAGGTTTGCCGTTTGTACTAATTGGTATAAAACGTAATAATGACACGGACTTACAGATACTACGGGATGAAACGAATGACGGTTTAAATTCTAGAACGCTGAATTATCACAATGTATGCGTAACAGGAATAGTGGATGCGTGATTTCTATTTCTTTACGTAATTAGGCTAAAACAAATGGGTAACTTACGCATTACCCTTCTTATCTGGACCAGTGCAGTATATTGTCTGCTATAGATGTATTAAGGTGGGCCTCGGTGACACAGACAATATCATAATCAGTCGGTACACTTTCAAAGTGTGACAATATTTCTCCAACTATGGATGAAAATAGGGCCATGGTTAGGGTAAACGTCATTGCAGGGTAAGAGGCGGAGTTGTAGTAGAAGTAGAAAGTTTGAGTTATTCAACGTTAAAGAGCTTGGCTTAAATATACATCACACCAGACCTGCTAGCTTTTAAAATTTTCTGTAAAGTTATACAGAATAACAATTGCTGTTAAGTTAACATACCGCGTGTACGTTGGTACACAACCGACTGCCACTCTATATTGAGCTAAATCATCACCCATGGTCATCGAATAGTACTGCAGTATTTATAGAGAGACAGTCGGTTATATATACCATACGCATGCGTTTTTTCATATGAACGTAAATATAGCAGTCAAGGGGCTGATAAACAGATTTAATATAACTCTACTTTATTTACTCTATATAAAAGTAATTGGTTAAATCGAATATGTCCCCACTTTTGTGTGCTGTGTTTTAGTCCTGTGTGTTAGTCTGGAACTAAAACACACCTACACTCGGGTTTTTCCGCCGAGCCAATCAGGCAACAATGTATTAATTGAGACAAAAGTCCTTAGGCCTAATGTGTATATTACATATCAATGCGATGTACAGTCGAACCTCGTTATCTCGAAGTCGACGGGATCGTTGGGAAACTTCGAGTTATCCGAGTATTCGAGTTAAGCGAGTTCATATGTTTGGCATAAAGCTTGGTAAAGTGTTTGGTCAAATATGAGGCTATCAATACGTTGACTGTCGGAAAAATCAACAACTTATATAAACAGACGATAAATGACAAAAAGATAACGATACAAAATAAAAATAACAATTTATTCATAATCATATTAATTAATTGATACAAATCAATGCTACAATAAACACACACACAAACAGGAAGAACGTCTACTGTAAAACTTACATGCTGTCTCCGACCTCGCTATGCTGATAGCGGAAATGAAAGTGCGCAAGTCTTTACACAAATCACGGTATTGGAGCGTACACGTAAATGATGTTTTTAATGAGTACACGCGAAAACAATACACATCGTAAATAAACACATTAAAGCACTAATAAAACACATTTACATTTAAGCACCGATAACAAGTCACGGAGCACTAACGACATATAGCTACTACTAGGTTTTCACCCTTTCAACTGATCCAAGTATCCCCCCGGTGGAGCCGGGTCCTTCGTTGGATTGCTCAGTTGATTTCGACATTCCGAAATGGGTATGAGTTAATCAGGAAACATATCAACATTTATAGACCCCAATGACACTTGACATCTCCTCAACACGACGTACTCAATAATAATTATCGTATTGTTACTATAATCCCTCAATTAATTATCAGTGTCACTGCCATACAAGCTCCTGTAAAAACATAAATCGACGAACCAGTCCTAGGTTGTGATTTTTACTGTGGAGCTTATTTACGCATGACCGCACACAGTGACCCATTTACCGGTTAGAATGTGTCGGCAGCTTTGGTGTAAATAATATGCCATTCAAATTGTTTACGGGCTCGCAGTGAGTACTAATTGTTGTTAATCTACATTGATGAAGTCTGTTTCTTTATTTGAACAAAGTGTTTTTACAGTCAAACACATTTTAATACAATAAGTTTAATCGAAGTAATTATGACCGAGCGTAAGCTGCTCTATGAGAACGATGTTTACCGTAGCACTGCGTCTAATATGTATCAAATAATTAAAGAATATATGATCGACTTGTGAATCTTAAGAAACTTCGAGGTAAGCGATATTTTTATGTAGGATTTACGTTGTTGGGACCGATATTTCACTTCGAGATATCCGAGTTATTCGAGTTTTCAGAGTTCGAACTATCAGAGTTTTTATTACTAAGATTAAGAAGAGTTTTGGCCGGGACCGATGAAACACTTCGAGTTAAACGGGGTCTTCGAGTTAAACGAGTTCGAGATAACGAGGTTCGACTGTAATTGTAATTATGACTTACATTATCAGTAAATTACTAGTGCCGCAACAGCGGAACGAAATATCTGGATCTAAATTTAAAAACATGAGGTCAATATCGTCACGTGCAAGACGAAAATAGAAACATTGAGTCGATATGCTATATATCAGCGAATCTGAGACCAAGGATTAGTCAATTAGAATCAAGGAAAACCAGACAGTATGTAATATTTAGTTATGTGCATTGCGACACTACACTATCAGGCAAACAAATTTGTTACAGAGTATACTTAAGCATTGAATTGTTTGTGTATGGTATTTATGATCTATAAGCTGTGTCATTCAAATAGATCATAGATACCATACAAAAACAGTTCAATACTTATATTTACACTTTCCCGCCTTATCGCCCGTCCGCACAAATTTGATCAATAGCTGGAACAGCGTGTTGCCGCGTGCTGATTGGTAAACAAAACAGTGCTTTGAAAATTAAACAAACACTTGAATTTAATTCACCATTTTATTATCAATACAACTGCTTATGATATGTTCATAAGGTGATTTAAGTTAACAAAAGAGTTCTTAGCTGAAAGCTAGATTTAACAATGTTTTCATTTTTGACCCCGGAATAAATTTCGCGTATGGATGATTACAGTAAACACCGTAATGCGACCTTGTCCGCCACGAGGGATTTAATTCTGGAAGTTGAATGTGCACTGTGAAAAGTTTGAATTAGCAAAGAATCCAGGCGTGAATTTATTTGTTGATTGCAACCATCCCTGGCTATAGTTGGGAGATGATACAGCAGCCTCGTTCTTTGATGTGTCGTCAGAAATTGAGGAAACCGTGGCTGATGGATGTATGATAGCGTTTGAACTTGAAGTGTGTGACCTTGCGGCAGAGCGTGGGACAACGGCTACTTGCAACACGGGATGGGTTAAACAGGAGAGAGCGCCGCTCAGTGCTTTCTTTTGTGATGTTGACACGGTCTTTTTGTATGACAGAAGCGAGGATTCATTTTTGTGGTTAGACTTAAGACTTAGTAGCAATAATTCCGTGTCTATCTTAACTCCTGTACATTATTCCACACCCATTCGTAAACAAAAAGCTCATTTAAATTCCCCAAAAAAAGAAAAGCACTAAACCACTACGTATACTTAATGTGAATTTTCAGTCCATTAAAAATAAGAAACATCTTGTCACACAACTCCTTCAGAGTTCAGAACCTGATATCATACTGCGCACCGAGACATCGTCAACCCAAAAATATATGATAATGAAGTTGTCCCCCTGGGGTACAAGATTTATCGTCATGACAGGAAGATCTCTGATGGAGGTGGAGTCCTTATAGCAATCAGGGATGAGTATCTGAGCGACAAATTTGACGATCTCATGCCAGCTGATGACTGCGAGATAGTTTGGGCAAAGATAGAGTTAAAAGGAAATTAATCCCTATATCTTTGCTCATACTACAACCCGAAAACCTCCAATGAACAGAGTGCTGCCATGCTTGCCCATTTCATCAGACGAGTCACCAGTTTCAGTAGCTCATCCATTATCATTGGGGGCGACTTCAATCCTCCCGGGTGGGAATGGGAAAACCGGGTACTAAAACCTAACATGTCCCACCAAAAACTACACTATGACTGCGCTAACTTATTAGACGACTGTGGCCTTACCCAAGTTGTCAATACTCCTACTCGTAACAACAATACCCTAGATCTACTTATACAAAAATATCCTGCCTTGGTTCAGCTTGTAGATGCCATACCGGGCATTTCTGATCATGATGTGGTCTTCATGGACCTTTTTAACCCACCTAAACGAACTAGCCGAAAGCCTCGAACTATCTCTCTATATAAAAAGGCAAACTGGAACACCATCAGAAACGAGCTGACATCTCTGCCTAACAAAAGCATCAATAGCAAAATCTTAACTGTAGAAGGTATTTGGCAGACCTTTAAAACAGAACTAAATTCTCTGATATTTCAACAAGTCCCGCATACAACTACTAAACCCAACGATAATAAACCATGGGTAACATTTGGAATTAAAAAACTAATTCGAAGAAGGGACCGGCTTTACAAGCAATGCAAAAGATCCAGATCCCCGGACACCATTAAAAAAATGTAAAGACATTAAATATCTCGTTCAGAAACTCATCCGTAAGTCCTACTGGGAATTAATAGAGGAGTTTATCACCCCCAGTTCAATCACAATGAGTCACTCCAATGAAAATATTCTGGACGTTTATAAACCACACACGAACAGACCACAGAGGTATATCATTCCTGAATCAAGACGGATTTATTGAGACTGATAACGTTGTTAAGGCCAATATAAGATATAAAATAATAAATAGTAGAGTTCATATGTATATATTTGGGTAGCATTGTATTCAGGTTTGAAATGCATCTTTTTTAGAAGAAGTGAGAAAGACGATCAGCTCTGTAATGTGCTGTAGGAATCTATCGATGAACACTTTCGGCTTTATTTGAAAATCCAACAATATTAATGTCTCCATTCGTCTTGCTGTCTCTGTTCAGTGTCTGTTCAAATGTTTGATCAACTGGTAGTTGGGCAAATTTCTGTCTGGACCTGGCAACCACAAATTCTCTGTCGATAAAGTGCTGGTGTACGTAGGGGCTTTTCCCTCAAGCTGTGTCATTTATGCAAAATAAAGGGTAGCGTATCTTGAATAGTTTGGTCTGTTAAATGCGAGGAAATATTGTAACATTGACCTCAAGGATGACAAATGTATTTCCTAGTCCCCTGTCGTTCTCTATGAACAAGGGTTAGAAGTATGTCTTCCAGAGAGCAATCATCTGATATTTCGATGACATCTCCTCTGCAAACTTTTACGTAAATGAAGAACCGTGTTCAGTTGCTCAGACAAGCGCTTCACTGAATGTGGGATAGCTGTGTCATTAGATTGGTTCTTGAATGATTCGAAGACTCCTGAGATTTAATCATGTGTGTTGCGTAGGTAGTCCTTATTTATACGGAAGTTTCTCATGCAGCAGTCGTTCAAGGGCTTCCAGTTTGTGGGCACGCATTGCACGGTTATATGACCGACCTGTCATGACTCCATGGACTGAACCTTTTGTAAATGCTCCACTTTCTACAAGTATGTCTTCAAATCCACTAAATGCTATTTTATTCCAAAAAACTGCAAGGAAAGCCAGCAATATGTGAAAGGATCCCATTCTAAGCACCACGTTTATTAATTCCTACTGTTTTTCGAAGGCTATGTCCATTGCCTTGCAGAAAAAAATCTTGGTCAAAAACTAATACTGTATGTGTAATATGATATAATATAACCTAACCAAACAAAATAGAAAAATATCAGAGCTTTACTGATATGAAAAACATGTTCGTGACGTCGTGATTAAATGACGTCATTTTGACCGACGTCACTATATTAAGTGTATTATTGACGTCACGAAAAAATTGTCGCAATACGCAATACGCTTTCCTCGTGGTAACCCATCAGTGCTACCGGATTAAAAAAAACAGTTGATCAATATAACTCGCAACAATTTATGTAGTTATGTTATGTTGTATAGAAAGTGAATATACTCACGATGGAATATATCGATTAAATTGTTGAAATGAAATTGATGATTTTGTGTTTATTTCCACGAACTATATTTTTTGCCGGGAACGGTCGCGTGTACTCGTGACGTCACAAGAACAGGTCCCATTGACAGACAGCACAAAATTTGACTTTGAAATGCGATAACGGGTAGGAAATATAAGAAAAACTTAAACTAAAAGCGGAAATATTAGTATTAAACTGCCTTTTTTGGAAAGTTATTGTCCTATAATTCTCACAGCATTCCTGTGAGAATTATAGGACAATAACTTCCGAAAGAAGTCCGTTTAATGCTCAAATAAATGTCCAAAACGACATCACACTGTGTCGGAGAGGCATCAATTACAGGGCAATACCCCACAACTGACAACAGACACATTGCCTTCGCATTGAATCCAGTCCATCCTGGAACATTTTGTGTTTGTTCATTGTTGGCTTCAATAGTAAACATTTTTCTCGGCACTGCCCTACAAAGAACCCATGCTTTGTCTATTTGCAGTTTAATGTTTGTTTGAAACACCTCTAGAAGGAAGTGTTGCTTGATTGGAGGGCATGCGCGTCTTCTAGGAGATAAGTATGACTTGAATGCTAGGTCTTTAACATTTTCTAGAACCCGTTTTCGTTCCAGCGTTGAAGTGTCAAAGTTACCAAATACCAACGAATTATGATATTTTTGACTATCATATTGGTACAGTGTGTAGTTTGTTTTCCGTCTACCGTTTCTTCTGTGAAATCATTAGTATTGGCTGCAATTTGGGTGAAGACGTAGTTCTGAATGTTGCTCGGAATGAAAACTGTATCATTTACAGACTGTTGCTGATCAGCCACCGACGTTTCGATGCGAAGTATCGTGGCATATGATAAGTAGTCTCCCAGCCGGTTTAACATTATCATTAATTCCCGACTCCTTATCAAATGATGAATGGCATTAATGACCGCAACATGTTTCGGTGTGAGGATTCGCCCTCTTGCAGTAGCGTACGCTACGTCTTAGCCAATTTCCAGAATGCGCTTATTTTGAATGTCATCGACAGAAGTGTCATTTCTTGGTTTTATCCGTTTGGTTGGCAGTTCCTATGATAAGATGTTGTAGGAGGACGGACAGACTATGTTCAATTTGATGTTCCATTTTGTTGATTATTATATCATTTGAACTGTGAGGACACTTCAGAGGGCCAGTACATGTTTTCATTTGTGGTTTAAGATTAGAGCTGATTTTATCAGAACTGCTGCATCATCATCCATATCCAGCACTGGGGCATCAATTCTCAATCAAAGTAATGAAAGCAATGAAAGCTAAGGCAAACGATAAACCAAGATAAATCTATTATTTTTGGAATGGGGGACAGAATAAAGACAAAGTGTCCATCATATTGTACAGAAGGATTAACTGTTAATTTTGTTATGAATCCTAGTTTTACGTAAAAGTGTACCAAAGTTATTCTTCTTGCGTGTACAGTATATCTTTACAGGTTTGTCAGAAGAGAGGTACCGAGTTTTCTCTAGAATATATAAATTTAGACCTTAAGATGATTTATTTGCACATGAATTGCTTCCCTTTGTCCATATGCCAATAACTGATTATTTCAAACCAACAAAGCAAAATATATTCCCTTATTGCTAATAAATCACAGGCAGATTTTGTTATCAATTAAGATTTTGACAAAGTTTCATCAGAGTCAAGTTATATTTAACGAAATTATTGTGGAATTCAGCTTCAAATCAGAGCTAATTTTGTTAAAAGATTATGCACATATTTTATTCATCTTTAAACTTCGTCTTTGTTGTTGAATAAAATATTTACCAAGTTTCATCAGAATCTGGTCTTATCTGAAGTTACTGGGCAAAAAACATTGACCAATCAGAGCGCAGTATGCTAATTAACGATGCATGGATTTCGCTCAACTTCGAACTTATCGTCTAAGTTTGTATATTGGTCAATGAATATTGACCAGGGTATGCATGCTTTTAAATATGTGTGCATTTTGTTCAAGTTTCAATTCTACACAACCCAAGTTTCATTAAAACTGAACAAAAGTTGACAGACAAATGGAGGACTGCTACCCATACCTTTACATGTCTGTCAACATTTTTGAAACGCTTTTAAATACAGTGTATTACATATTCATTCGGTGAAAATGTCTCTGACAAATGGAATTATTTTGCATCAGTGTTCCTAGGAACAAATTAGATAATAAACACTCTAATACAATCTGATACATTGTTGCATTGTTGCATTGTTGCATGTTTCAATATTGAATATGATAAACAAAATATCAACATCATACGCACACACACACATACACACACACGATTGAGGATTTTCCACCATTCGTAATACACATGTTTTTCTTGACGAATTTTCGTGTCGTCATTTCCGTATTGCGTATCGGGCATTCCATGACCGTAGTGTAAATTATAGTAACACCGCGTAAACAATAGTACACGTGCGTTTCGATGATATGTCAACACCCAATATCGAGACTTAACTTGGAAATGTGTAATCACACGTACTTCAGAAATAAAGTTTATGATACAAAGAATTAACTCATGGGAAGACACTGATATAAGATCAGACGACTTCAAGAAGGTCGTTTATGAGGCACATGGAATGCAGACTGATGTGTTTTGTTTACCGACCTCACCTGTACATATCACGTGCTAACAGTAGTTCACAAGCGCGGGGTCGCTACGACTTTTGTTGTCGGGAGAGTTACGCTCTATCAGGGAAATCATTTCACAAATGCAATTACATTTACTCTGTGCAATTAATGGTTTGTAAAATATCGAGATCCCTTTAAAATGCAAGTTCATGTGCGTGCACGTAATAACCGCATACCTAGTCCGCTAAAACTAACAATAATCGCAGGCTCAAACATTCTGATCGGTCGCCTGTTTATGGTCAGCTATCGACTGCTCTATAAAACACGAGGATTGTCGTCAAAATCTGGCGACAGCGATTGTGAGAGTAATACATGTTTGTCAGAGAAAATAATCACACCTTTATTTCAGTTGATTCATTTCTCACTCGCTTGACTAGATGTCATGTCCATACTCGATGGACGCTACATAGTTTTATGCAAATGAGGTGCATTCAACTGTTGACAATAAGACTTATTGAAAGTTGAGGTTGCATGTGTATGTCGAACAGGTAGTGCATACTTTGATGTTCAGATTGATGGAGCAAGTATTATGAAATTTTATTTCAATACTTAGTTAGAAAAGCACTGATAATGTATCCGTCACATGTACAGGTTGTGTAGCTGTAGCCTTCACTTTGAATGTATGAACTTGTCCTTATAACTGTCTTGAACAATTGATGTATGGCATTTTGAAATGAAGTTGCAAGAACAAGGTTACCGCAAGCGGTATATAATACGCCCGTCACACATTGAATGAGCAGTTGTTTGTATGATTGAAATATATGAAGTATTTGTGAGTAATTGATATTGAAAGAGAAATCATTCAACATAACTGGTAGATCAATGAGTGCAATTCAACATCATGGAACACATGCATCGCATTAATGANGCCCGCCCGCCCGCCCGCCCGCTCACGTGATAACATAATACGTCCCCGTCTTCGACGGGCGTATAAAAAGGGTTGAAAACTTTAGAAATAATTGCTTTCAATGACATAGCCAAAACACAATCTTAAGTGAGATTCCTCTCATTTATCACACGAGTTTTAATATCAAGTTAAACAGGGTCAAATCGAGTGAAATTAACAAACATCAAGTTACATATTATATTATGTTTTTCGATTTTATTGATATTGAGCATAAGCATTGTTAAAAGTACAATGTATAACAGGGATCTTATTTTTCTTTTACTGCTTCACATTTGCGTTGAGTAGAAGGAAGCCAGGGCCAATGTTTCTATCTTTTAAAAATATATATTTAATGATTTTTCAAATTTGCTCCCCCACCCATAGTGTTATATTGATAAAAATCAACGTAGATTCCGACATTTGGTGCCTTTAGTCAGTAGGAGCTGTTCAATCCCATTCATCAGGCTTTCAGCATCAATATTCACAGATTCAATCTGTCCCAAGTAAAGATCACTGACTTCTCTATTAAGCATATACTTGCAAGGAAAGGATTTGAACTATTCCCTGTTGGAAGGAAATGTGGACTCGTCTGAGAGAAAATGATTCAGCCTTGTAAAGTGAAGTCAGAGGTTCCACCTCTATACAGTAACTGGCGGACTTCAAAATGTCATGTCACTGTTGGTACAGTTCTTGCAGCCTTTTGAAAGTTCTCAAAGGTCTGAGAGAGGTGGTTCAGTTCCTATTTCTCATCCTCCTTCCTCACATCATTAACCATCCCTGTCTGTAGTAATATTGATTGCTTTTCCGGTTCAACTATCCCCCTAAAATAGAATAAAGTCACCATATAATTTCTGCACCAGCAGTAATAATGTTTAAACAAAAAAGTTGGCAAAACAATATGAGCTTGTATAGTGAAAAATGAGGCATTAAAGCTGAGGAGTTCATTAAAATGGTTCACAAACATTTCAACATCTCTGGTAGCAGAACTAAATGTAAACGAAATGTACATGCATAAAAGTCACCTTATAACAGCATATAGCATGGGGGCTGAAGACACTCAAACTAATTTCTTAGATGGTAACACATGTGTACAGAAAAATGGTACTGGTAAAAACAAAACAAAATTATCTCCCTTTTTATATGTTACCCTTTAAATTGAAAAGCCTGATAAAGTTGAAACACTACTCATGTGGGAAAAGAAGGAAATATTTTCTTGAACCACAGTAAAAATGATGAAGCAGAACATAGGTTTTCATCATCCATTGGCATAATATCATGAGTGAAAAGCAGTTATAGCCCTTGTTACCAAGCAAATAATGGAATTAAGAATTGTTGTGTTATACATGTATTGCTATCTTTTCAGTTTTTGCTAAAATAACACACATTTTGATTGTTTTAAGCTCTTCATATCAATGTCATGCATGAAACTTCACCCAGACATTATCTTACAATGACATCGCAATCCATCTCATATTGCAATCACTCTTCCCTGGTAATTTCCGGAAAGAATTAACCAGGAAACATTGAGATGTCCGTTGCACTCCTATTTTTCGGAAGTTGCTTAAGAACTTTATCTGTAGTTTTGGGACTCTATACCTGTACTCCATCCAGTATGAGGATTTTTTTTACACATTTCATAAACCAAGTTAAAATCAGATATCAAATTGTGCAACTCAGAAAAGTTTGAAAAATAATCATATTTTAATTTTTCCTCCTAAGAATTGTTTTATCTCTAAAGTTATATATGACTACTGTTTCAACATGTCAAGTTTCTGAATTGGAAATCGAGCCCTGTGTGACCTAATAATGATCATTCTAACACGATTCGTTTGCAACGCGTGTTTTGATTGGATACGGACCATGTTCTAATCTGCGATAGAATCATGATCAATCGTGTTTAGCTCCCCCCATCGCACTTAAGCCACACCCGTTTCAAACCAAAACAGTATGACGTCAAGACCGCATCTTTAGCGAAATCCCGCTGATAAGGCTAGTAGGCAACAGAACAGAAAAAAACGATGAAATGCATTTGTTGAATGAATTAAAAAGTAAAAAGTACATATTCCTTGTTCTTACCTCCATTTATTATCTATTTAGATCCGAAATCAAATGAAACATTTCTGATGTGTCGTATGCATTTACACAAAACTCTTCACAAATCTATACAAATAATCACCGATTTTGTCGATAAGCACAGATCGGTATGCATACGAACATGGAAATGTGAGAACTTGGTCAATATTAATCCAAATGTGTCGTATAAACTTTGGTAACAGGACGTTCACGAATAATTCAAATAGCCCGCCTCGTCAACATATAGATCGAGCGCTAGCCAGTATGGGCGGGGCCAAATGACTTTTGAAAGCTTATTTCCGATTGGTCAGTCCGCTGCAGAATGACACGTCGCCAGTTCAGGTCACAAAGTATTTTACTACGTACTTTTGTACAAGGAAATACAATGTTTCTAAAGATATTAGTGTAGCATATTTGTTACGGAGAAGAAAAAAAACCTTTTACTCCAGGAAAAGGTCGAGACATGTGGTTGGATACTTACATTGATGTTGTTAAGAATGAGGTGTTATCTGGATTGAGGAAGAATAAATTATGGAATATCTCAAAAGGAGAAGAATTAGCCATCAAACGTCTACTAGAAAATGAGGATATAATCATAAGACCAGCGGATAAAGGATCTGGGATAGTCATTATGGACAAAGAGATATACAGGCAAAAACTTTGTGATGAGATGGAGTCCAGCCCGTCATATGAGGGGACATTCAACGATAGGACAGATGAATCTGTGGGAAAGGTGAAAAAACTGGTAAATAAGATGCACAAAGATGGATCCATTACAGCAGAAATGAAGAAATACCTGATACCTCGATACCCACGAGCTGGAGTCCTAAAGGGCACAAAAAGGAGCATCCTTTCAGAACCATTGTTAGTGGTATTGGGTCACCAACAGAGAGGCTTGCAGAGTATGTGACTTCAACGCCGATTTATCTCAAAGACACCACTGATTTTCTAAACAAATTGAAAGAAGTTCAACAGCCATTACCCCCAGGCTCTCTGCTCTTTTGCTTTGATGTTCGAAAGCTATATCCTTCGGTCCCGAAGATTGAAGGGTTATTAACCTGCAAAGAAGGACTTGACAGCCGGTCAGATAAAACATTATCTAGCTACAGTGCTTGGTCTGATAAAAACAGTACTAGAGAATAATAACTTTCAGTTCGGAGACAAACAGTTCATACAGACGGACGGGGTTGCGATTGGTTCAAAACTAAATGGGATGAGGACCTTAATCAGTCGGCCCTCCTACCACTATTTTACAAGCGGTTCATAGATAACGGTATCGCTATATGGGCACATGGTGTTGACAAGCTGGAAGAGTTCGCTAATTTTGCAAACAACATCCACAGGAGCATCAAGATCGACCTGCGATACAGTGAGCGAGAGATAGAGTTCCTGGACACCAGTGTAAGAGTGGAGGACGGTATGCTTGTGACAGATATGTACAGGAAACCGACCGACAAACAACTGTATCTTCTCTATATTTCTTCCCATCCACCATGTATGAAGAGAACGATACCATATGGGTTGGGTATTCGATTAAAGCGGATCTGTCAAGAAGAACAAGAAGACTACTACATTAAAAACAGAAAAAATCTTAAGTCGGTGTTCAGGAAAAGAGGATATCCGGGAAAGGTTATTGAGAGCCAACTTCAAAAGGTGGACAAGATTAATAGAGAGGACCTCCTTCGATACCGGAACTGCAATAAGGGTAAGATACAGAGGGTACCACTAGTAGTCACGTATTCTAAGCAGCTGCCAGACATCAATGAAATTCTACGTCAGAAAGAATGAAAGCTGTCTTCAAGGACTTACCAATTGTCCGCTACAGGAGAGACAAAAACATAGCAGACATATTGGTGCATGGAAAGTTGAAGCGCTGTTTTCGGATAACAAAGGATAAGTGTACGTCCGACTGTGATGTGTGTGATAGACTCATAGAAACAACTACTGATACATCTGACCAGTCTACATATAGGGCACTAGATGGGCAGTCCTGCCAAACCCGTAATGTTATATATTGTTTATCATGTTTGAAATGTGACATATCTGTATATGTGGGAGAAACGGAGCGTTCACTTAAGGAAAGGATAAAGGAACATGTGGCGGACATCCAGCTGAATAGAGATTAACCGGTGGCAAATCACTTTTTTGGAAGAGGTCATTCTATATCGGACTTGCGGGTGTGCGTACTGGTAAGGGTTAAGGAGGAATCCAAAGTAGCAAGGCTTGTGATTGAGGGATTTTGGATTAACAAACTCAACACTGCTTTCCCCAATGGTATCAATACCAAGTGATGATGATGACGTCACAATTTGTGAGGTCATAGTTTGATGACGTCATTGTGTTGTGTTAACGTCATGTTAACAGTGCTATGACGTCATCAACATCAACGTCATAGTTATTCAACACGTTTGTCAAGATGGATGTGACATAGAGGTCCAGTGACATTTGATCCCTGACGAAGGGCTAAGCCCGAAAGCTTGGAAAAGAGTGACTTACAAGTTCAAGGATACTTAGTTTTAACTAAGAATAAGATCATATATATAATGTCGTTTGAGTAAACTTGAGTCTGTGGGACTCTGCAGGACTTATATTGGTTCACATCCTGCCCAATTGATATTGAAGACAGGATGTTTTTATTACCGTGATGATAGGTAAAAAGTCCGGGGTCAACTTCAAGAAGTAAACTTAAAGCTCTGCTGTAGAGGTCGAAGTTTTCTTTTTCTTCTTCATTTTCTTCTTCTTTTGCTTCTGAGCTTCAGCTAGGCTCCGAGATACTGAAGTGTATGTTTGGTAGTATGATTCGTGGTACTTTCCACCCACGGCAATCAATGCATGCTCTCCCAGTCTGAGTTTTACTAGCTCATCATTCCGTTTCATCGCAGCGTTCTGTAGCTTTTCCTCAGTCTGATAAGCTTGAATCTGTCACTGTTTCTTTCCTAGTTTTCCATAAATCAGACATTTTATTCAATTTAGGATCACTGTCATGAGAGGATCTTGTCTGTGCAGTATTTGACAATCTGCCGGTATCCTCACTCTGTTTCTCTATGTTGTAGTACGAAGGGCGAGTTTTTATCCTGTTAAGCTTTTCCCTGTCAGTGAATGTAGCATAACAGTTGTAATGTCACTTGGGCCTGAAAGGTTGGAGTTGTTCTGTGTTAAATAAGATGGTGTCAGTAGAATTTTGGCGCCAAATATCTACTGCCTCCACAAACCTTTCGATGCCTTCGATTGTTCCAGTCCGTAGGCTGTCAATATTCTCCTTTCCTCCTTTTTGACAAAATATTCAAGCGTGGCTTTTTTGCTGGACAAAGCTTTCCGACAGATGAGAGTTCTTTTGAAGGCTCCGTGTTAATAGCTCCACATTATCTGTATTGAATAAAAGTTCAAAAAATAAAATGATGTTTAAATAAAGTTCCGAACAAACGTTTATGGGTATGAATTTCCATTGACACATACAAAAACAATGTGTTCTGAGGGAAAATTAAAATGATTAATGCATTTGTTATTTTTTAGCTAATGTCTCATTGTTTGGTCAAACTATTTACAAAATGAATGTATAATGATCTTAGTTTCAAAATAGGACTCACATCGTTGAAATTGCTTGAAGTGTAATATCAGTCCAGAAATGGTATATCAACAAAAGCTTCCATGAAGATAACGTGTCTTCTCCATCACAAATTAACTTTTACATTATATAAATGTTTTTTTTTTTGTAGAATATGTTTACTTACGTAATAGGAGAGCCACATAGAGCACTTCTGTGAAGCATGGATTTATGCACTTGTTCCGCTTTAAATATTTTGCAAAGTATTTATATAAGTCAGATTCTTACCTGATTATGATGTGTCATCCTCAAAATGCTTCTTTAAACAAACAATAAACACAAAATTTTAAACAAATTTAATTTGATTCTGGGTTTTAGTAGGGTTTCCCCCCCAAACTTGCCCAACCCCCTTTTACATATTGCCCCCCTCCTCCTTTGACCCCATTCTTGAAAGGTTCTGTCTCTTTATTTGTATATTTTAATATGAGTATGATATTAAAATGATGTTAATTAATTGTATTTGAAATAAAACAATTAGTTATACAGAAATAATATTTTCTTTACCAAGTTCAATATTTTACTTTTGATGTCTTAGTAATTATAACCAGCCACTGTATATGTAGATATATCAAATAGGCATTACTTTAAGATATTCCTGCAGTTTTCATTTAAATCTTTATATAAATCCATGAGGTTTGTTATCAAATTTTAAGCATCTTACGTTTTATATTCTAACAAATTCAAAAGTCTATATTTCAGTTTTCCTGTTGGTCATTTTAATTTTGGAGTGAAAATAATACAGAAGAACAGACGTCCACTGGCAATTTTTTAATGGTTTGACCACAAAAGTACATTGACATTTAAAATTAGTTAAAGGGGCCAAGAAATTTCAAAATGGGAAACAGACCATCTGGCATACCCCTACCCCTCAATAATTTTACGAAAACTCAAATTTATGCAAATGAGGCTATAAGAATAAAATATATAAAACTCAATTTAGGTTTTGGGTATACCTTCTGAAACAAAAGTCAAACAGAAGTTGCCAGAGCCGGACCGCCAACTCCTTAACTAGAGGCCTTGTGCCTTGTTGGCTATAAGACTATATAGTTTATATAAGGTTAGCTCAATTATTAGTTAAAATATTGTTCAGGGTCAGAGTTCAGAGATTTTTTATTATTACTCAGGCACACTATTGTGTGCAACAAGAGGTCATCACAAAGTACAATATTACAATGATATGGTTGACCGTAAAGCACTCGTCTTATTATGCAAGCGTACAATAATATAGTGAAAACTATCACACTCCTCATACAATGATAAACACAATATTGCACTGTTCATACGTACTATCATACCTTGTTATAATAGACAATATAACGCACTGCTCATACAATGACACTCATCATACAGTGATATACATATACAAGACCACACACTTGTGTTTACTCTAACGAATCAGAAAGCACTCATTTATTGCGCGGACGGATATATTCACGAGTGCGCGGAGAGTGAATACATTCGTCCGCTCAATAAATGAGTGCTTTCTGATTCGTTTGAAAAACACGAGTGTGTGGTGTTGCTTTTATCACATACCTTTCGTAGTTGGTAGAGATCGATACAAAGGTTTTATAAACTTTGATAATTTTTGCAAATACCGGGAACTTTTAAATTCGCCTCGTCTTTCAGAACCTAGTTTGAACTAGTTTCGGCGCCACCAGCCACAGGTACTTTCCTGCACGTCAGAGAGAGAAAAAACATATAGTGCAGACTTTTGTCATAGACTTTCTCTATGGTATTTAACTGGTAAAACAAATACTCCACAAGAACAAAACATATTTGAAATATTTACATGGTACCAATTTCTTTTTTAAATAATTGGTAACAATTAATTGCAAAATAAAGAAACGTTCAAAATAAGTGAGTAAATTCTCCCAACTCGCGATATCGCTGCCAGACGTCACTGACATTGGCCACAAACTCAAATTTTCCCACGGTATTACTTCAGTCATCAGAATCGGAGTCAGGCAACTGTACTATGCGTCTGTACTTACGAGGAGGTGAAGTGCTGTGAGGTGTCATATTTTGTGACTGGGATGATATTTGAAAGGAGATAATGAAAGTTCCGCCACTGATATTTGCGCCAGAAACATTCCCATCGCAAGATTTTGTACGTCTTCCTCACGAGGTCCATTATTAGAGGGGTGACAGCTGGTACGTTTTGACTGTGTGATGTTTCCGTCATTGGCCTACGTGATACTGCAAACTTAAGTCATATGGGGTATACCAATCAGCCGTACAGTTTTTCCATTCATATTTTTCCGACAGATCACAAGCTGTAAACTGTCAGGGGATACTATCCGAGTTCAAGCCAATTAATATTGGTGTTCCACAGGGCTCAATACTTGTATCACTTCTATTTATATGATATATAAATAAATGATTACCCAAAATGTTTGAAAATTTCTTCTATTATCATGTATGTAGATGACACTTGCCAAGATGTGAAAGGTAAAATTGTTGAGATATTGGAACAAAAATTATCTGACGATTTGGAATGTACAATTGGTTGGATGAGAAATAACAAATTAAGTCTCAATCTAAGTAAAACTCAGTGTATGATGATGGGCTCGGTGCAAAAACTTTCCAAATGTAGAGATCTATCTTTGAAATTTAATGAAAATGTTATTGAGACAGTTTGTTGTGCCACACTTCTAGGTGCGCATAGACAAAACTTTATCATGGAAAGATCATATCGAAAGTTTTTGTAAAAAAATATCCAAAAAAGTTGGTGTACTGAGAAGACCGAGAAGAAAGTAATATACTAAAAGGTCTATCCGGGTATTGTCTTTCCTCATTTCATGTATTGTTCAAGTGTGTGGTGTATTCCTAGCAATAAAATGTACATTGAGAAGATTTGTAAGTTGCAAAAAAGAGCTGCCAGGATTTTGTTGAACATCAAAGATATATAAATTCCTTCTTGTACTCTTTTTAACAGTCTCAAGTGGATGCCTATATCTGATTTTTATGAGTTTAGGAAAACAGTTCTCACTTATAAAATTCTAAAATGCCAAGCTCCAAATGTTTTATATTCCGTGTTTTTACATGTAAGAGATGTGTCTTCCAGAAGTACAAGAGCTACCACAACAGATAGACTGTATGTCCCTTCAGCAAAAACAAATATTTTTAAACGCTCTTTTAGCTACAATTGCTCTGTTTTATGGAATGCACTTATTGATGTTATTAAACAGTCGTACAGTGTAGATGTTTTTAAAAAGAAATACATAGAAATGTTTTACAGTAAGTAATAAGTGTAATACATAATGATATCTGTGATATTTATCAATGTATATATGCATCTTTTATTAAGATTGTATTTATTAGCACTCTACCATTATAATTGTCTTATTAAGTCTGTACATATATGCATAACAGGGCCGTATTGTAAACTAGACTATGTCTAAATATGTAACCCTGTAAAAATAAAAGATATTATTATTATTATTATAACGTTACACTGGAAGATACAGCGGACTTTCTTACATTTTGAAGAATTTCGCACATTTCATGTTGTTGGTTAATGGAAGCCACGGCATAGTTATTTACACTATTCACGTTTTTGCGACCAGATAATTGCATAATTGTCGTAGGAGCAACACCGGAATGGAGGAGTTTTGTTCACAGTGTTTTTCCCAAGAATTGGTTTGTTTTTTACCAGACCGGCATTACTTGCAATTGTTTTCATCATTACACCGAGTTTGTTTCTTCCAACTGGTTGGTTTTTGAACCACTTTTCACCAGTGTTGTTCTGAATGACGGCAATATAAAATGGAGATTCTGGTGTATCCATTGCTTGAGGACGATGCTTTGCGTACAATTTGTATGCTTCGATTGGACATCGCGACTTATTTTCAGGATTTTCAAACTGTTTCGGATTAAATGATCTCAAGTGAGTACTGTTTCCACCTCTTCTTTTTGTTGTTCTTTCGTTAAATTCTAGGTACTCTGATCCAGGTTCGTCCTTTTGTAATTCTATGTCTCCCCATTTCAATTGTCTGTTCTCATCACATCCCCTGAACCCCAAAAGTTTAGTATTATTGAACCAGACTGTGTTCCGACGGACAGAAAAGCATGTGGGTTGTCTTGACTCAGCTGACCGCATTCCCACACCATTTCTTCCTCGTTTTCAGTGACAGGTTGAGTTTTACATTGGCGGTTTCCAAGCCCTTTCTGTTTTAACTCTTTTCGCCGAGACTGAAGTACCTGGCGACTTGTGCTGAACAAATCTGAGGTTAGAATGTTGAAATTATAACCATTTTCCCTCAGATAGCGGCCAATACCCCTGTGAAAGCTGGTAAGAGTTTTGGGTTCATAATTAGAACCATCATTCTTCTGAAGAGACAGCAAAACACCACCAATGTATGTATCTAGTTCAAATGGCAGAATCTGAAGAACGTCCCTGGTGTCGGACCTAGGAGGAACCTGAATCCACTCTTGGAATCTTTAAATAAATCCCTCTGTTTTCTTAAAAGTATTTTCATTTCTTTTACTCATAATGTAATTTCTCATATCAGAGACACCGGAAGAATAAATACGGGATGGAATCACGTCCGCGAATTAATTTCATTCCCAAACATTGACACTTAATTACCTTCAGCTTCATGAATACTGGATTCGTGATCTGTCTCTGGATCCATCAGTAGATCATGCAAGATGTCGAAATTGCCAGCGAATGCCATTGTAAACCAAGCCCACTCAGGTTTCAATAACTAGTGTAAGCAGACGACAACTTGTTTATATTTACTGCCAACTTTCAAATTTATTTAAAAGGCCTTAACGTCCATAACTTTGTATTTTAAGTTGAAAAAATATATTTTATACTTCATAATTTATAAATTGTCAAACTTTAAAAACTTTTCAAAAATTAACCAATGCAATACATGGATATATGACTTTTCCGAGACAAGGGGATTCCCATAAAAAGTAGTTCCGGCTAGTAGGTTAATACATCATTCCGTATTGCGCATGTGCAATACAGAACGTTGTATCAATTACTATAACAAGATTCAACAGGTATGTGATATGTGTAAGACCTTCGGCGTGTTCAATTTAGAAACACAAGTCCTCCGTTGTTCGAGAATGTTTTATTAGTCATTCATGTCTCTCGGAAGAGAGAGCCTGTACAATATATATTTACACAATAGTCACTTCTCTTGATAATCTGTCATAATGTACAAAGATGGTAATCAATTGTTCATTATGAACTTAATAAATGGATATATATTATATATATTATACTAGAGTTTATAGTTAGTCTGTCTTACCAGGGCCTCGTCCGGGTGGTAAGTCCTTGGCAGATTATTGCTTCATCTAGCATGATCTGCTGTTCAGCTCGGAGTGACTGGGTAAGGGTTTGTTCTGTGTGAGGTAAAGTGGTTGCGCATGCGTCGTTCATATAGAACGACCTGCATGCACAACCTCAGGTATACGTTCTTTCACTCAGGTGTGACATAACATGCTCACATACATGTGGCAAAGCCCATGTACTGGGTGACCCTAGGTATAAATATACACCCAGTCTACATACTCCCCCGCCAAGTGAAATGACTCCAGGCATTTCCAATACTAGGTATACCTCAAAACAATTACATAAATAAAATGTATTTGTAATATTCTAGTTGAAATAACACCACTATCCCAGCATAAAATACACTGAAGTTTTGGATAAACTATGCAACATTATGTGTTCACCTCAGATACCCAAAGACGATCTAGCTGCAATTTTACATATATTAGAGCAGAGCTAGTGGGCTTGGGATAAATGTACTAAGGAACAACTGGGAACATAACTTATATAATAACATTTTTACAAATGATAGGTTATGTATACCTCAAGAGGAATGAATATAATTGTGGACGTCCTATGTTCCAAACCCCCTCTATTGCATGTTTTGGTGTTAATAGCCATTTGGGGAAATATTATAATTAATATTTGCAAAAGCACTTTTACAAGTACATGATATGCATCCCAACTTATAGATTAGAGTACACTTACACAGTACTGATACGGTACTCGGGATCAGACTAA
>NW_018408355.1:6278-6637 GCF_002113885.1 Mizuhopecten yessoensis | reverse complement strand
CCCAGAAACCCAGGTTTCCAACCGAAAAAGCGGTCTTAGGTTTGTTCGACTCCTCCACCTCGACTTGCCAATTACCTGACCTCAAGTCCAATTTTGTAAAAAAAACGAGACCCGATCAAGCTATCTACCGTATCGTCGAAGCGAGGAAGCATGTAAGCATCCTTACGTGTGCGTGAATTGAGCATGCGGTAGTATATACAGAATCTCAATGATCCATCCTTTTTCCGTACCAAAACTACATTGGAACTATAAGGACTATTGGACTCTCTTATGAAACCTGCCTCTTGCATCTCTTTGACATGTTGACGAACCTCCTCATACATACCAGGTAGTATTTTACGATAGGGTTGTTTGAATGA
>NW_018408355.1:0-1174 GCF_002113885.1 Mizuhopecten yessoensis | reverse complement strand
CAAAGGCTGAACATTCGTCATCAGTAGAATGGGTTAAATAAATGAATTTTCCCTTCTTGGTAGTTATATCGCATGTACCAAGCCACACATACAACACGATTGATCTATACCTACTAATGAGTTTATCCAAATTTCTATGTAAATAATTTAAACCAAAATCGAATGTCCCTCCAGCTCTACAACAAAATTCTACACTATAGCCAAACTGCTGGATTAAATCATGATGGGCTCTTAATGAAAATCCCTTACTAGAAGACAATAAAACTGGTTTTCTGGTTAACTTATCACCTTCCGGGGCTATTATAGGTTTCTCTACAAAATTAGAAAGTTTATTTCTACTCATACCAAGTTATCCTCAATTGTACAAATGTATAATAAATTTCAGTACCAGGTTCAAGTTCCTCAATACAAAAGCTTTTCCTACATGTATGATATATTAGGGGAAAACACACAACCTCGCTCACAACATAGTGCAATACTTACCTTATCTTGATATTGGTGAAGGGAATGAGGGTTGGTGAATATGATGCATGCAAATGGATACAGATGAAATCAAAGTACTGAAAGTACTGAAAGCTAAGGCAAAAGATATATTATTATTTTTGGAATGGAGAACAAAATAAAGACGAAGTTCCCATCATATTGTACAGAAGGATTTACTGTTAAGTTGTTATGAACCAAAGTTTTATGTAAATATGTAAAAGTGTACCACTGTGAAGTTATTCTTCTTGTGTGTACGGTATATCTTTATAGGTTTGTCAGAAGAGTGGTACCAAGTTTCCTCTAGAATATATCATTTTAAACCTTTGGATAATTAATTTGCATAGGAATTAGGAATTGCTTCCCTTTGTCCATACAATGTATTTCATAGAACATTAAAAACTGAAACTGGCATTTACCCCTTTGACCAATACCTGATTATTTTAAACCATTAAATAGATTATGCACAGATTGTGAACATCTTTGAACTTTGCCTTTGTTGTTGAATAAGATATCAACCCTTGCCTTATCTGACAAAGTTACATGGCATAAAACCATTGACCAATCAGAGTACAGTATGCTTATTAATTAGGCATGGATTTCACTCAACTTTGAACTTATCGTCTAAGTTTGTATATTGACCAATATTTATTCAAGCAAGTTATCTGGTAAAGTGTGCACATCGACCAGGGTT
>NW_018408354.1:9612-22889 GCF_002113885.1 Mizuhopecten yessoensis | reverse complement strand
CAGTACCGGATACCACAGTCCCGCTACAGACGTATAGACGAGTATAACAGTACCGATACCACAGTCCCGCTACAGACGTATGGACGATTATTACAGTACCGTATTCCACAACCCCGCTACAGACGTATGGACGAGTATTACAGTATTAGATACCGCAGTCCCGCTACAGACGTATGGACGAGTATTACAGTACTGTATCCCGCAGTCCCGCTACAGACGCATGGACGAGTATTATACAATGTAGTACTGTGTTCCTCAGTCTCGCTTCAGACGTATGGACAGGTTTTACAGTCAAGTGTCGTACAGAACAAGGCATATAGGGGAATTACCTTCCGGAGTTACGTCAGAAATACATATACGAAACTCTCAAATACCATTGAGGAATGCTTGACGGAGGAATACACTCTTTAGAAAAGTGAGGCCGTGGAGGTCGTGCTCCAATCATGCCAAGCTTCATCACTCACACAAAGTTATAACTGATATGTCGTAAAGTTATCGTGCGGAAAATGAACAACGTTGTTGTCAAACGGCATAGCAAGGAACCATACCTTTACAAAGTACGACGTAATCATTAGTGATGTAGATGCACGCGAATGCATTGCGAAAAGAAAATCAGCAATGATCTTGTATACATTATATTATCACAGGGAAACACAATTTCAAATTATCATGAGAAGGTTTCCACAAAAACGCCCCATACAAAAATGTATCTATAGTGAAGTGCTGTCCTAGTAAAGTTTGAATGATTGATTTATTGATAGGTTTTACGTCCGCTTCACTACCGAGTAGCTCGGTTATCCAGCAGACGAAGAAAAGAAAGGAAAATAAATAGAAGGGATAAAGTATGGAGTAAAGNGGGGGGGGGGGGGGGGTAGGTTAGAGAAGGAGCCGCCTATCCTAGATGTATTTACTGTATAAGTCGTGTTTTTGTAAGACGGCTCCTATGCCTAATAGTGCCTTAACCTAACACTCGTCGTATAGTATCACCAAGTCTGGACCAGAAGTGAGGTACTGTACGTCCCGCCGCCAGCTACACCAGCCGCTGTCTATTCTATAAATTTTGGCTGGTATATATAATTAGAAGTTCTTCTAAATGTCTTAATAAAAAGACCCTAGTTCTAACGGCCGAAAATTTGGAATAAAGTTTATACTATCCTCTGTGTCGGCATTTATGCGCCTACTCTTTTCCGAAAAACTCACGCCGTTCTCACACGGGCCACCATTTATAGTCCCATCCGACGGACTGCATTTTAGTGGTTAGAGTCATACATGTGCTGTTTTTTGTTAATCATTCACTGAAAATATGGCTGACTATACTTTGGGGGTGGGGTGATTAGTGTCATTGTTTGGTTATAACCTGGAAGGGAGCTGGAGGGGTTGGAGATTGAAAGAAGTGCTGGGTGTCAAAGAAATGTGCCGATGGATTTATGGGCTTTATCGAGTGCTAGTTGTATGGGCCGGAGTGGTGTTGGGGATGATTTTGGGGAGGGGGGAGGGGTTGGTTGTGGGAGGATACTTAGGGGTTGTTGTGTTTACTTTTATGTGTATGTGCTCATGTCTACATACGTTGTGTATATACAGAGCAGAGCGAGGCGTGTTTTGTTCAATATATATTTTCATATTAAAAAAGAAGACTTAATCCAATTTTCCTCCGCTGTAAAGGGCGGGGGAGGTCAACGGATCTCGGTTAACATCCACTTTAGTAGGCGCAGACAGTCACGTGCGATCCGGGTAAACTTCCGCTTAAGTAGGCGCAGACAGCCACGTGCGATCCAGGTAAACATCCGCTTAAGTAGGCGCAGACAGCCACGTGCGATCCGGGTAAACATCCACTGTAGTAGGCGCATACATCCACGTGCGATCCAAGTAAACATCCGCTTTAGTAGGCGCAGACATCCACGTGCCATCCAAGTAAACATCCGCTTTTGTTGGCGCAGACAGCCACGTGCGATCCGGGTAAACATCTACTGTAGTAAGCGCAGACAGCCCCGTGAAATTAATGTCACGTCAAGCCAGGCCTTACTTAAAATGTAATACGAAAATTTATAATTGACTATTTTCGTTCTTATTTTCATTCATGTGGCCACAAGAATGTCCTGGATTTGGCGCGAAAAAGTATATAACAATTTACGCGCTACATAGAACGTTGTGATTATGACGTCATTTTCTTATGACGTAGTTTTTCTTGAATTCAATTAAAAGAATGCAAAAAAAATGGTGGACTTTCTTTTGTGTTCTTTTGAAACAACATGATCAGAACGTTTACGGTCGTTTCTCAATAAGAAAGGTGTATAACCAGTGACGGATGTTTACCTAAGTAAATAACGACTCTAGATCAGTATATCTGAACTAAAGGTTAAGTGACAGAGCAAACCCGGGTCATAAATCGAGACTCGTGATAAGGAACAGCGCAGATACAAAATGGCCTCTGTCGGATATTTACAAGCTGTACCATGTCTTCTACTGGGAATTTTACGTGAGTATAAACTCCAGTCTCACTATTGACATTTACTAAAATGTAATGGCCGTATGAGGTGAAGAGAGTCTGTCATAAGTGTCCCGTTTTAAATAATTATTGATAATTAACATTTAATATGTTGTGTCGGATGTGTGATCATAGGTATCTTATTTACTTTGACCCTTTGCGTGTTTTTTTTTAGAAAGTAACCCCATCATATTGTAACTTTTATACTTTTTCTTACTAAGTTTATAGATAATAATAACAACAATAATAATTCGAGGTTCTTATATACCGCTTTATCACAACCTAGTTCGTAGGTCGTTTCAAAGCGGTTCACAAATTATTATCCGTGGTTATAGGTCCTTTGCAACCAGCCAATATCTTGCTCAACTCCATGTGGAGCATATAGCCGGGGCTGATATTTCGGCGCTAACAGCTAGCATTCAACAATTCTAGCGCTGCGTAACCACGTACTAAATTACAGCTGAGTAGACTGGAACAAGCGGAGTTAAGTATCTTCCTCAAGTTCAAGTTCAAGTTCTTTATTACCTTGGGTCTTTTGACCCATCGGTTTCAAAAGTGAGATATATTTACAATATCTAAAGAAAATACAATACAATACATGCAATACATACAATACAATACCAGCAATGTACAAACAGTATGGAGAGTGTAACAAATTAAGTTAATTGGTTTCTTCTTACATTTGCCGCTTTTATATATTTGACCAAATTGACAAGTTCTTTTGTGTTATTTACATTAAATAGATTTATCATTTTAAACATTTCCTAGTAGAAATAAACACACTTGTCATTGTACCAATCAGGGTACTAATCATGGCCGTAAAAATGGACAAACTCCCACTCCGAGTTCAGCGTTCTATTTTGAAAACAAAATTATCAAGAATTAACACTTTGTCTGTAAGTTAACCACCACGTGTTATCTTTGTCAAAATCAAGAAACATTCCAGATAAAGGATCTGGATTTTTAAATATCACTGAAAACCTGTCAAAATCGGACGAGTTGTGGTAGCGTGACGTTAGATGTTAGTACTGGTTTCAGTTTAAACTGTTTACTGCACCACTCCCTGTCGCCTTGCTAAAACTTTACTTGTCTTATCGCAATCGACCTGCTACCCCGTAGTCAAGAACAGAAATCGACCCCTGCATAACGTAGATATCGATTTTATGTCCTAGCTGGTGTGTATGCTGGCGACATGCTTGTATCACCAGGAAGTTAGGGGTACATTTATTTATATATAATGAAGTTCCAATTGCGTGTACATGTAGAACGTACGTGGTCCTTATAATAGAAATAGGTGAAACCAGTAACCGTCTTTTTCAAAAGTAAAAAATTATATTGAATGTTTTTTGAATTATTGATTTATAGTCAGAAATGTAAATTATCTGTGATATAGCTACTAGTATCGAAACCAAGTCCATTAGAGACAATATAGATATAGGATCTTACATGAGTTTCCTTTTCATATGAGATTTATGAGAAATAAAAAAAAATCCGTGACGAGTTTCATAACTTCATATGAAATGAAAACGAGTATAAGATCCTTTTTATCACATAATCAAGATTTGTGGCATTTATTCATGTAAAACGACAATTTTTATGCAACCTTGTAAAAAAGCCGCCATTTTGACCCCAATGCGTAAGTCTGTGACGTTATATCGAAACTTACAACCAATCACAGGGCTGATAGGTCATAATACATGGGTTAATATTCTCTGGATAACACTATATAAATATCACATTCATGAGAGGGTGATATTGCATATTTTCACCCCAAGGAAGCATTGTTAACCGAGGCGAAGCCGAGGTCAACAATGCTTTCCGAGGGGTGAAAATATGCAATATCGCCCTCTCATGAATGTGATTTTTATTTTATTATACCGAGTGTCATGTTTAGGTGTTTCACCACTTCACTATTTTTAAAGGTCCTTGTGTTGATTAGACATAAACCAAGACTTCAAAGTTTTCACTGGGATGAACCAGGGGAGCATACATTCGGCGCAGGTAACAATTTTTGGAATAACACCCTGGCACTGGGACGAACCGTGCACGCATACGTTTGGCGCATGTGCTATTTTTTGGAATAACACCATGTCTTCTTTATCTTTGTAAAACGAGCAAGTAACATTGAAAATGTTCACATCTTTCTCAACCAATCAGATTACGAGATTTTAACAGAAGGTACAATAAAGTACATAATATGTGATAATTGATGTTATAAACAAAGCAAGTTTCGTCCTATTAAACGGAATTTATCGATCATACGCAATTGCTTAATAACTTTGTAAGTTACATAATTTAAAACATATTGCTTTTTTCAAAATATTCAAATACTGGTAGTGACGTTAAACTTAAAATCTAAACACTTGTAGTGACGTTACACTTAAAACTTAACAACGCTGGTAGTAAAGTAAAAATGTAATATAAATCCCAGTGCTGAAGTAAGCGTTAAAACTAATTACTGATAGAGTCAAACATTAAAATCTAAACACTTGTAGTGACGTAACACTTAAACTTAACGCTGGTAGTAAAGTAAAAATGTAATATAAATCCCAGTGCTGAGGTAAGCGTTAAAACTAATTACTGAGAGAGTCAAACATTAAAATCTAAACACTTGTAGTGAGGTAAGAGTGAATACAAATACTTGTCGTAGCAGGGAACAATGAATACTGGTAGAGACGTAACAAGGAAAATATACACTAGTAGTGACTTAATAGGTATAAATCAATACTATTACTGACTTAATAATGATAAATCAATACTAGTAGTGACTTAATAATGATAAATCAATAATAGTAGTGACTTAATAATGATTATTCAATACTAGTAGTGACTTAATAATGATAAATCAATACTAGTAGTGTCTTAATAGGGATTAAACAATACTAGTAGACGAGCAAGTAACATTGAAAATGTTCAGAAGTTACTTAAAAGGGATTAATCAATACTACTAGTGACTCAAAAATGATAAATCAATACTAGTAGTAACTTAATAATGATAAATCAATACTAGTAGTGACTTAATAATGATAAATCAATACTAGTAGTGACTTAATAGATATAAATCAATACCAGTAGTGTCTTAATAGGGATTAATCAATACTAGTAGTGACTTAATAGGGATAAATCAATACTAGTAGTGACTAAATAGGGATAAATCAATACTAGTAGTGACTTAATAGGGATATTTCAATACTAGAAGTTACTTAAAAGGGATTAATCAATACTACTAGTGACTCAAAAATGATAAATCAATACTAGTAGTGACATAGTACAGTTGTGGAACCGCACAACGCACCAAAAATAGCGTGCGCACACCGTGCATACATCGTTCACACACCGTCCGCACATCGTCCACACATGGTGCGCACAACTGTGCGATTTAGCAATCGTTCGCCCCGTTGTGCGCTTCTCTCCGCACATCTGTGCGATATGGTATCATTTGTAGATCAAAATTACGGATTCACAAAAATACGGAAGGCTTGTATGCGATAATGTACAATGTGTAAATATCTGTAATTTCTCATCACAATAGTCAAGATTATACAATATCACAATGCGTGTTACACAGTATTACAGCGACCGTTAGGCTGTCAAGAATGAGTTTGGCTCCAAGGTAACAGAACAGGTAAATAACAATTTGATGAGTGTCCGGAGTTTTACCTGACCAGTGCCTGACACACAGAGCTGATATGCGATACCGTTTGACCGTAATGAATAGTATTTGTTATTTGCATTCGTTTGCCTATAGCCCCCCTTCACCTGGATTTTCACACCCCCGGCCTTACCCGACGAGTTACGTAAGTGCCCCAGGCGGTGAGAAAACTACGGTCCAGGTACATGTACAAAGTGGTTATGTTTACCTGTATACGGGATTGTGTTGTAATTTTACATGAGTCGATTAAGTTTGTTTAAAAACACAGAAAACACAATTTCTAAATATAAGAATGTATAGACAGAAAGATAAGTTTATAGATGTTGCTAGAATATAGAAACATACGTAAACATCAAGTTTATATGTTTAAACATGAAACCGTATAAATTGTTAAGGCATTCCTCAATTTACACCAACCACGATTGTTATCGCACAACGTCCGTCCATCGTGCGCACATATGTGCGCAAGCAATGATCATCCAGCTTTTTATCGTTCGCCCATCGTGCACACACCGTTCACACACCGTGCGCACACCGCACATCGTGTAACGTTGTGCGATCCCTCAACTGTAATGATAAATCAATACTAGTAGTGACTTAATAGGGATAAATCAATACTAGTAGTGACTTAATAGAGATAAATCAATACTAGTAGTGACTTAATAGGGATATTTCAATACTTGAAGTGACTCAATCAGGATGAATCAATACTAGTAGTGACTTAACAATGATAAATCAATACTAGTAGTGACTTTATAGGGATAAATCAATACTATTAGTGACTCAATAGGGATTAATCAAAACTAGTAGTGACTTAATAGGTATACATCAATACTAGTAGGGACTTAATACGGATAAATTAATACTAGTAGTGACTTAAAAATGATAAATCAATACTAGTAGTGACTTAATAGAAATATTTCAATACTTAAAAAGACTTAATAGGGATTTATCAATACTATTAGTGACTCAATAAGGATGAATCAATACTAGTAGTGACTTAATAATGATAAATCAATACTAGTAGTGACTAAATAGCGATAATCCAATACTAGAAGTGACTTAATAGGGATTAATCAAAACTTGCAGTGACTTAATAGGTATACCACAATACTAGTAGGGACTTAATAGGAATAAATCAAAACAATTATTGACTCAATATGGATAAATCAATATTACTAGTGACTCAATAGGGATAAATCAATACTATTAGTGACTCAATAGGGATAAATCAATACTATTAGTGATTCAATATGGATAAATCAATACTATTAGTGATTCAATCCCTTCATCAAAACTAGTAGTGACTTAATAGCTTTACATCAATACTAGTAGTGACTTAATAGGGATGAATCAATACTAGTAGTGAATTAATAATGATAAATCAATACTAGTAGTGACTTAATAGGGATAAATAAATACCAGAAGTGACTTAAAAGGGATTAATCAATAATATTTACATTCTGTATGCTTAGACCCATTGACAAAAATTACATTCATAAATGCATAACACAGGTGTTCATAGAATCTCAGCACGTGGGAACTGATAGTAACCTTATCACACTGCGTAGTAATACACTACAAAAACTACTCACTCGGAACGACCGACCTAGATGCTTAATTCTTACATCTTAAAATATTATTGAACTGTGCTTTGTGAAATATCCACGTATTCACGTGTCCTGTGCTACAAATAAACATTGAATATGGAACTACATTTTGTTGTGTTATTGTTGTTGACGGTTGCTAAGATCTCTCACGATAGTGTCACATTTCCCCGCGAAAAAACACTGTTCTCGCCACTGCGTTGCACCCGTGTATAAGCAGGAACAAACCCTGTTTATTTGTTTTATTCGTTGTTATATCGATCCACTGAAAGGATTCGTCAATGTAAATATAAGGAATGATATTTATTTTTTCAACATTTATGAGGTCATAACAACAATGGGTTTTTGGACATATTTTACATGAATCGCTAACGCGATTCATTCAATATGTCCATAAACCCATTGTTGTTATGACCTCATAAATGTTGAAAAAATAAAAATCATTCCTTAAATATTAGTGACTCAATAGGGATTAATCAAAACTAGTAGTGACTTAATAGATCTACATCAATACTAGTAGGGACTTAATAGGGATAAATAAATACTATCAATGACTCAATATGGATAAATCAATACTATTAGTGACTCAATATGGATAAATCAATACTATTAGTGACTCAATAGGGATTAATAAATACTAGTAGTGACTTAATAGGGATTAATCAATACTAGTAGTGAATTAATAGGGATAAATCAATACTAGTAATGACTTAATAGGGATAAATCAATACTAGTAGTGACTTAATAGGGATTAACCAATACTTGAAGTGACTCAATAAGGATGCATCAGTACTAGTAGTGAATTAATAGGGATAAATCAATGCTAGTAGTGACTTAATAGGGATTAATCAATAGTAGTAGTGACTTAATAGGGATTAATCAATACTAGTAGTGAATTAATAGGGATAGATCAATACTAGTAGTGACTTAGGGATTAATCAATACTAGTAGTGAATTAATAGGGATTAATCAATACTAGTAGTGACTTAATAGGGATAAATCAATACTAGTAGTGACTTAATAGGAATTAATCAATACTAGTAGTGACTTCATAGGGATTAATCAATACTAGAAGTGACTTAATAGGATACATCAATACTAGTAGTGACTTAATAATGATAAATCAATACTAGTAGTGACTTAATAATGATAAATCAATACTACTAGTGACTTAATAGGGATAAATCAATACTAGTAGTGATTTAATAATGATAAATCAATACTAGTAGTGACTTAATAATGATAAATCAATACTAGTAATGACTTAACAGGGATTAATCAATACTAGTAGTGAATTAATAGGGATAGATCAATACTAGTAGTGACTTAATAGGGATAAATCAATACTAGTAGTGACTTATTAATGATAAATCAATACAAGTAATGACTTGATAATGATAAATCAATACTAGTAGTGACTTAATAATGATTAATCAATAATATTAATGACTTGATTATTAATGATGATTAATCACTACTAGCAGTGACTTAATAATGATAAATCAATACTAGCAGTGACTTAATAGTGATAAATCAATACTAGAAGTGATTTAATAATGATAAATCAATACTAGTAGTGACTTAATAATGATAAATCAATACTAGTAATGACTTAACAGGGATTAATCAATACTAGTAGTGACTTAATAATGATAAATCAATACTAGTAGTGACTTAATAATGATGAATCAATATTAGTAGTGACTTAATAATGATAAATCAATACTAGTAGTGACTAAATAGGGACAAATCAATGCTAGTAGTGACTTAATAATGATAAATCAATACTAGTAGTGACTTAATAAGGATACATCAATACTAGTAGTGACATAATAGGGATTAATCAATGCTAGTAGTGACTTAATAGGGATAAATCAATATTAGTAGTGACTTAATAATGATAAATCAATACTAGTAGTGACTTAATAATGATGAATCAATACTAGTAGTGACTTAATAATGATAAATCAATACTAGTAGTAACTAAATAGGGACAAATCTATAGTAGTAGTGACTTAATAATGATAAATCAATACTAGTAGTGACTTAATAATGATTAATCAATACTAGTAGTGACTTAATAATGATAAATCAATACTAGTAGTAACTAAATAGGGACAAATCTATAGTAGTAGTGACTTAATAATGATAAATCAATACTAGTAGTGACTTAATAATGATTAATCAATACTAGTAGTGACTTAATAATGATAAATCAATACTAGTAGTAACTAAATAGGGACAAATCTATAGTAGTAGTGACTTAATAATGATAAATCAATACTAGTAGTGACTTAATAATGATTAATCAATACTAGTAGTGACTTAATAATGATAAATCAATACTAGTAGTGACTTAATAGGGATAAATCAATACTAGTAGTGACTTAATAGGGATACATCAATACTAGTAGTGACTTATTAGGGATAAATCAATACTAGAAGTGATTAAATGGAAATTAATCAATACTAGTAGTGACTTAATAACGATAAATCAATACTAGTAGTGACTTAATAGGGATATATCAATACTAGTAGTAACAAAATAGGGATTAATCAATACTAGTAGTAACTTAATAGGGATAAATCAATACTAGTAGTGACTTAATAGGGATACATCAATACTAGTAGTGACATAATAGGGAATGATCAATACTAGTAGTGACTTAATAGGGAAACATCAATACTAGTAGTGACTTATTAGGGATAAATCAATACTAGAAGTGATTAAATAGAAATTTATCAATACTATTGTGACTCAAAATGGATAAATCAATACTAGTATTGACCTAATAATGATAAATCAATACTATTAGTGACTTAATAGATATAAATCAATACTAGTAGTGACTTAATAGGGATTAATCAGTACTAGTAGCGACTTAATAGGGATAAATCATTACTAGTATTGACTTAATAGGGATTAATCAATACTAGTAGTGACTTAATAGGGATAAATGAATACTACATGTAGTAGTGACTTAATAATGATAAATCAATAATATTAGTGACTCAATATGGATTAATCAATACTAATAGTGACTTAATAAGGATACATCAATACTAGTAGTAACTTAATAGGGATAAATCGGTACTAGTAGTGACCTTACAGGGGAAGTGTGGAATATGTATCTGTGAGCGATGTAACAGTGATACAATATACTGGTTGTGACGTTTATTTTAACTTTGCAATATGTATCTTTGAGTGATGCTACAGTGATATAAAATACTGGTAGTGACTTTATTGTAACGTTGAAATACGTATCTGTGAGTGATGTAACAGTGATATAAAGTACTGGTAGTGACGTTTATTGTTACTGAGGAATATGCATCTGTGAGAGATGTAACAGTGCAATAAAATACTGGTAGTGACGTTTATTGTTACTGTGGAAGATGTATCTGTGAGTGATGTAACAGTGATATAAAATACTGGTAGTGACGTTTATTGTTACTGAGGAATATGCATCTGTGAGAGATGTAACAGTGCTATAAAATACTGGTAGTGACGTTTATTGTAACTGTGGAATATATATCTGTGATTGATGTAACAGTGAAATAAAATACTGGTAGTGACGTTTATTGTTACTGCGGAAGATGTATCTGTGAGTGATGTAACAGTGATATAAAATACTGATAATGACGTTTATTGTTACTGTGGAATATATATCTGTGCGTGATGTAACAGTGATATAAAATACTGGTAGTGACGTTTATTGTTACTGAGGAATATGCATCTGTGAGAGATGTAACAGTGCTATAAAATACTGGTAGTGACGTTTATTGTTACTGTTGAATATATATCTGTGAGTGATGTTACAGTGATATAAAATACTGATAATGACGTTTATTGTTACTGTTGAATATATATCTGTGAGTGATGTAACACTGATATAAAATACTGGTAGTGATCTGTGAGAGATGTAACAGTGCTATAGAATACTGGTAGTGACGTTTATTGTAACTGTGGAATATATATCTGTGCGTGATGTAACAGTGGTATAAAATACTGGTAGTGATCTGTGAGAGATGTAACAGTGCTATAAAATACTGGCAGTGACGTTTATTGTTACTGCGGAAGATGTATCTGTGAGTGATGTAACAGTGATATTAAATACTGGTAGTGAATTTTATTGTAACTGTGGATTATATATCTGTTAATGAGGTAACAGTGATATAAAGAACTGGTAATGAATTTTATTTTAACTGTGGATTATGTATCTGTGAGTGATGTTACAGTGATATAAAGTACAGGTAGTGATTTTTATTGTAACTGTCGAAAATGTATCTGTGAGTTATGTAACAGTGCTATAAAATACTGGTATTGACGTTTATTGTTACTGTGGAAGATGTATCTGTGAGTGATGTAACAGTGATATAAAATACTGGTAGTGACGTTTATTGTAACTGTGGAATATGTATGTGTGAGTAATGTAACAGTGATATAAAATACTGGTAGTGAATTTTATTGTAACTGTGGATTATGTGTCTGTGAGTAATGTAACAGTGATATAAAATACTGATAGTGACGTTCATTGTTACTGGGGAATATATATCTGTGCGTGATGTAACAGTGATATAAAATACTGGTAGTGACGTTTAGTGTAACTGTGGAATATATATCTGTGAGTGATGTAACAGTGCTATAAAATACTGGTAGTGACTTTTATTGTAACTGTGGAATATGTATCTG
Source organism: Mizuhopecten yessoensis (assembly GCF_002113885.1). NCBI lineage: Eukaryota > Metazoa > Mollusca > Bivalvia > Pectinida > Pectinidae > Mizuhopecten > Mizuhopecten yessoensis. The sequence continues at coordinate 10,455 of NW_018408354.1, read as the reverse complement.
TGAGTAATGTACAGTGTAACAGTGATATAAAATACAGGTAGTCACGTTTATTGTAACTGTGGAATATGTATCTGTGAGTGATGTTAGAGTGCTATAAAATACTGGTAGTGACTTTTATTGTAACTGTGGAATATGTATCCGCGAGTAATGTACAGTGTAACAGTGATATAAAATACAGGTAGTGACGTTTATTGTAACTGTGGAATATATATATGTGAGTGATGTTACAGTGTTATAAAATACTGGTAGTGACGTTTATAGTAACTGTGGAATATGTATCTGTGAGTGATGTAGCAGTGATATAAAATACTGGTAGTGAATTCTATTGTAACTGTGGATTATGTGTCTGTGAGTAATGTAACAGTTATATAAAATACTGATAGTGACGTTCGTTGTTACTGGGGAATATATATCTGTGCGTGATATAACAGTGATATAAAATACTTGTAGTGATGTTATTATTACTGTGGAATATGTATCTGTGAGTGATGTTAGAGTGCAATAAAATACTGGTAGTGACGTTTATTGTAACTGTGGAATAAATATCTGTGAGTGATGTAACAGTGATTTAAAATACTGGTAGTGAATTTTATTTTAACTGTGGATTATGTATCTGTGAGTGATGTAACAGTGACATAAAATACTGGTAGTGACGTTTGTTGTTACTGTGGATTATGTATCTGTGAGGGATGTAACAGTGATATAAAATACTGGTAGTGACGTTTGTTGTAACTGTGGAATATGTATCTGCGAGTAATGTACAGTGTAACAGTGATATAAAATACTGGTAGTGACGTTTATTGTAACTGTGGAATATATATCTGTGATTGATGTAACAGTGAA
>NW_018408354.1:8029-8151 GCF_002113885.1 Mizuhopecten yessoensis | reverse complement strand
GATGTAACAGTGATATAAAGTACAGGTAGTGATTTTTATTGTAACCGTGGAAAATGTATCTGTGAGTTTTGTAACAGTGCTATAAAATACTGGTAGTGACGTTTATTGCTACTGTGGAAGAG
>NW_018408354.1:7595-7793 GCF_002113885.1 Mizuhopecten yessoensis | reverse complement strand
GATGTAACAGTGATATAAAGTACAGGTAGTGATTTTTATTGTAACTGTGGAAAATGTATCTGTGAGTAATGTAACAGTGATATAAAATACTGATAGTGACATTTATTATTACTGTGGAATATGTATCTGTGAGTGATGTAACAGTGATATAAAATACTGGTAGTGACGTTTATTGTTAATGTGGATTATGTATCTGTA
>NW_018408354.1:0-1171 GCF_002113885.1 Mizuhopecten yessoensis | reverse complement strand
ATAGTGACGTTTATTGTTACTGTGGAATATATATCTGTGCGTGATATAACAGTGATATAAAATACTTGTAGTGATGTTAATATTACTGCGGAATATGTATCTGTGAGTGATGTTACAGTGCTATAAAATACTGGTAATGACGTTTATTGTAATTGTGGAATATATATCTCTGCGTGATATAACAGTGATATAATATCTGTGAGTGATGTAACAGTGATATAAAATAATTGTAGTGATGTTAATATTACTGCGGAATGTGTATCTGTGAGTGATGTTACAGTGCTATAAAATACTGCTAGTGACGTTTATTGTACCTGTGGAATATGTATCTGTGAGGGATGTAACAGTGATATAAAATACTGGTAGAGACGTTTATTGTTATTGAAGAATATGTATCTGTGAGTGATATAACAGTGATATAAAATACTGGTTGTGAATTTTATTTTAACTGTGGATTATGTATCTGTGAGTGATGTAACAGTGATATAAAATACTGTTAATGACGTTTATTGTAATTGTGGAATATATATCTATGAGTGATGTAACAGTGATATAAAATACTGGTAGTGACGTTTATTGTACCTGTGGAATATGTATCTGTGAGTGATTTAACAGTGATATAAAATACTGATAATGACGTTTATTGTTACTGTGGAATATCTATTTGTGAGTGAGATAACAGTGATATAAATTACTGATAGTGACGTTTATTTTTACTTTGAAATATGTATCTGTGAGTGATGTAACAGTGATATAAAATACTAGTAGTGACGTTTATTGTACCTGTGGAATATGTATCTGTGAGTGATGTAACAGTGATATTAAATACTGGTAGCGAATTTTATTGTAACTGTGGATTATGTATCTGTTAATGAGGTAACAGTGATATAAAGAACTGGTAATGAATTGTATTTCAACTGTGTATTATGTATCTGTGAGTGATGTAACAGTGAATTAAAGTACAGGTAGTGATTTTTATTGTTACTGTGGAAAATGTATCTGTGAGTTATGTAACAGTGCTATAAAATACTGGTAGTGACGTTTATTGTTACTGTGGAAGATGTATCTGTGAGTTATGTAACAGTGATATAAAATACTGATAGTGACTTCATTGTAACTGAGGAAAATGTATCTGTGAGTAATGTAACAGTGATATAAAATACTGGTAGTG
>NW_018408353.1:11827-12753 GCF_002113885.1 Mizuhopecten yessoensis | reverse complement strand
AGGCCTTTGATAGAGCTTGGCACAGAGGTCTAATAGCAATAATATATAAGATATCGTATAAAGAAAATTAATTGAGATATCTTATAAAAGACATGATCTCTTATAAAAGATATATATCTTTTATAAGATATCTTATCTCTTTTATAAGATATCTTATCTCTTTTATAAGATATATCATAAACTTTAAAATAAGATATTTTATATGTTTATAAGATATCTTAAATAATATATAAGATATCATATCTTTTATAAGATATCTGAATTTTTTTGTTCAGCAACGACAATCATATTGAGTAAATAAAATGTAAATATAAACATACCGTCCCTCTATACTGACAACTTTGATACATAGTTTATTTGATTCTTACAGTACTTATACATATTTAATCACTCATTCTCCAGAAAAATGCACAAACTCCATTATCCAACATAATTGTTATATCTCAGTTAAACACAGAGAACGGGGCTTAATTATTACAAAACCTCATTAAATGATGCAGATGTACATTTATTGTGATGTTAATATCACAGAGATTTCATAAACCCTGTGTAGATTTCCTCTCGGTTTGTTATCATTTGAGAGTAAACCCACTGACCAAACCGTTCTGGAGGATTTCTCTGTCTAGATCTCCTAGGTGGAGATACAGGATTTAATCCAACATCTTGTATCCTGTCAGCGCCGCTGATACTACATGTATTATCATCATCTGTCACTTCAACGCAAGTTTCTTGCTGGTTTATATTGGTTCTGTCATTTCTTTGAGAATTTACATCAGACGAATCATCTCGTATTAACGGCGAGAATAACATGGATGGGGTGTTTGGGAATCGTACAGATCCCCACTCTCAAGAGATAACCTGGACATATGTCTCTCTGGGCCTCTGTCCAAGGGAGATAACCCTGATTTATTTCTCTTCTGAGGGAT
>NW_018408353.1:9318-11726 GCF_002113885.1 Mizuhopecten yessoensis | reverse complement strand
AGAGCTATTTGAGTCGGAGTCTGTAAGGCCCTGCTCAGAGTCCTTACCAGTAGTAAGCCCCCTGCCTCGTTTTGGTGTGACCTTGCGGTTGACCTCCATCGCTGGCTCCTCAGAAGGAATGGTTCAAAAGGGCAATAACATATTTATATGTAAAGTGCGGACCTGCCCCTTATCACTTTCCAACTTCACCTTGTACACAGGTATATCACTATCCGGTATACTCACGACTATGTTAGGATTGTTTTCCCACCTATCGGCAAATTTATGTTTTCCTTGAAAACCATCCTTCCTTACTAACTACTTGTCACCAGTTTTAAGCTTTGAATTTAACACCTTTCTGTCATATGTCGTTTTCTTTTCGAGCAGAATCTTTCCGTGCCTCCTCTACAGCAATCCGATAGGCATACTCCATCTCTCCCCTGAGTTTAGTGACATAGGTGTGATGATTTGCACCCTTGTCCTGGTTTGGTAATTTTAACACCAGGAACGCATCCACAGATAAACGGTTTGCCAACCAAACATCAGGAAGGCCTAATGGGGAGAAAAGCCTGTCGAATCATTCTTAGTAGCATTATAGGCATGAACAAGAAGTTCGACATAAGATTTCCAGTCGGATTTCTTGTCTTCCTCCAATGTGGAAAGCATTTTGATAAGAGTTTGGTTGAATCGCTCAACCTAACCATTGCCCATTGGGTGATATGGGGTAGTTCTTGTTGTTTCACTCCTGCCAGTTTGCACAGCTCCTTAATTACCATACCTTCGAAATTTCTATCCTGGCCACTGTGTGATTTCTCTGGAAAATTGTAGATCACAATAAAGTGTTCAAACGGTGCTTTGGCTGTGGTATGAGCTGATTGGTTGCAACAGGGAATAGCCTGTGCATACCTGGTGAAATGATCTGTCATTACCAACATATTCTCAATCCCACTTTCGACTTTTCCAGACTCAAGAAGTCGATGCACAACAGTTCCATGGGTTTGAAAGTTTCTATAGGGACCTAGTCTGTCACTGTTTGCTTACATCGTTCCACCTAGACGTTCACGTCATTTTCAAGGCCTGGCCAGTAGAATCTTACGTTTTGCCAGCCACAATGTTTTCTGTCTGCCCTGATGACCCTTGTCATCATGGACCCCTTTAAGTGCATACTGATGATAAGCTGAATAGAGCAGTAATTGTTTCACTTCTTCACCCTCAACACTAATGATTCTATAGAGAATGCTATTTTCATAAGACATGCGTTTTCTCTCCTAAGTTTTAAAAAACCTGTGAAGATTCTTTCCTAAGAACTGCTTTCCTGGGAAAAGGATCGCTATTGAAGAGCACACTGACTCTTCTTATAACGCTATCTTGCTGTTGAGCAGCCTCCCAGCTCCACTTTGTCAAATTCTTCCCCTACTCCTGCCTCCTCCTCGGCCGTGGGAAGGACAGAGTCTTGGGATAAACACTCGGCCAATAGAACCGCCACTAGAGCTGCTTGACAAATTGCTCTCACTTCCTCTAAAAATAACTGATGATTGAGTGACAAACCATCAGCATCCGCATTCAACCTGCCTGCTCTATAGTTGATGGTGAAATCATATTTTGAATGATGAATTTAAAAAACATCGAACTTGCACATTAACTATTTTAATTGTGTCTAGCGAGGTTAACGTAGTCAATAACACTGTATTAACGCTGGTGTCTTCATAAACATGACACATTGTATTTTTCTGACATGCTAGGCTATCGAGTTTGTTCAAATGAATGAACTTTACCCACATTCATGGTTACCAGGGTCAAATTAATATTTTAGCAGTTACAAAACGGGATGAGGGGCTATCAAGTTTGTTCCAACGAATGACCTTCAGTGATATTTAATTAAGGTAACAGGGGTAAAAAACCGTTAGATGTTTTGTCTGAAGATCAAGCGCGATTAGCTAGTAGCATGCTGGAATGGTGATCTATGAACTTTTTTCAAATGAATAATCTTGACCCATATTCAAGATCACAGGGGCCATATGTGTTGAAAATGTTAAATGATTTCTACTGCATAACCAAAAGACCTAGAGTGAGGATATTTGACCAAGACATTTAAACAACTTGAATAACCAAAATATTTAGGGTAATGATATTTGGCCAATGACATGCTGGGGGAAAGTACTATGTATTTTTTTTCAAATCAATGTCCTTTACCATATATATGTTTAATGTAATAAATAAATTCACAAACGTTTCCTTTTTTATTCGCGTGTAGTTTGTCATTGCATATATGCACTTTATGTAAACATTTGAAACGGGATATTCGTCCCATGAATATTCCTTTTTACAGAAAGGTTTGTCCCATTGTTGAGGGAAGGTGTTTAGCCCCGAACCACCCGAACCGGTCACATTCCGGTACTAAATTCAATATATATTTAAATATATCAACA
>NW_018408353.1:4347-6023 GCF_002113885.1 Mizuhopecten yessoensis | reverse complement strand
TTTGAATAGCTTAGAGTCATAGATACTGAAATTCTGCATGTAGCTGTAGTTTAGTTCACTTTTGATGTTACAAGTGTATTTTTTTTTATACTTTTGAGGATCGATTGTATAAAGCAACTTCCTCTTACTATTATAAAAATGCAAGAGAAAGATCAGACAGGAATCCAAGGAAGAATTGCAAAAAATCAAGAGTGGACGATGGACAAAAATGAAGCAACATAGAAAAAACTAAAATACATAAACTGGCAGGAGCAATTAATCAAACAGAGACAAGAATACTAATTAATTAATTCACAAGATGCTCTATCAAAGTAGACCAGAAATATTCACAATCTTGTTATACAGTTTTTGAAATACACAGTCACAACAATAAAAACTCAAAAATTCACCATTCTTACACATATTCACATCCCTTGAACTTCCGGGATTATGCTCATTTACGTTCTCTGCACCTCTGGAATAAGTCATGACGAAATCGAAGGAATGTATTCACCACCTTGTCCATTGTTTGTACATAACAAGAAACGCGCGGCAGCGAAACGGTAAAATTCACCGGCATTAAAGTTTGGTGTTACTCCTATGCAGGATATACTCCTATGCTGATACTTCTTCTACGAAGAAGTATCAGCATAGCCCTGGCGATTAGTATTTTGATAATTTTTTTTACCGGAAACCAATCAAATGGCAAACTGTCTGTCTTCGATTTTGTCATGACATAGTCAATGCCTATGGGATGCAGAGAACGCAAGCAAACGTTACACCAGGAATGTCGAGGTATGACGCATTCACTTTTTTTATGGGCCAGATTTCGATATTGGCATCTGTTATACACTTTATATAAATTCGATATCACATCTATCTCATAAATCGTAGACATAATGCACAATATTTACAACATAATTAAGAAATAAGATACATAAAATTTAGCACATATGTTATTAAAAAAAAAGACAAACGCAAAAAGAAAAGAAAAATCCTCACTTTGTGCGCGTAGTGATACAGAAAATACTACAGCTAATTACCTGGCTGACCACGTGGGTTTTCTCTGGGTACTCCGGTTTGCTCCCACATAAGGACCCACAGCGCTAATATACACCTGTAGTGAGTTGGAAAATCTTGTAAAATAATTTAAGTTTATATTTATTTAAATACTACACATTGTACTAGAATTTATGTCAAGACATCACAGGCTCTAGACAGAGCGCGCTGTCAAATTATTAGCGTCAATAGATCTACTATTAATGTTCATGCATAGAAAATTACTAATTAGAGGTTTTAACGAACAGTTGTATAATATGTAGAGTGAAAAAACCCACAACGAGTGATGATTGTCTTTTCATGTTTATCTAAAACGAGTTGCTTATTTTTCATATGATATAAAGTCACGAGGTTTACCGATTTTTTTTTACGATTTGAAAAATTAACTTTATCGTTCCGACATTATATCAAGAAAATCATATGAACAATGACGTCACAATGAAAGATGACATCGCAAAGCATTACTAAAAATTGACCAATGAATTAACGTCCAGGTGTTTACCAACTCCTAGCAAGTTTATCCAATGAGTTAACTACGAAAGTTCAGACGAATAAAGAAAATAGATAAAATCCGAGATTTAGACGTAAATAATATCCGGAATCTCCAGTTACTGGACAGATGCTTATATAGCCTTGGC
>NW_018408353.1:0-1166 GCF_002113885.1 Mizuhopecten yessoensis | reverse complement strand
ATGGGTTCATAGAGAGTCATCTTTAATGACTCAACCGATGCCCCCCTCGCCTCTGTTCATTGATTCCCCTTCCCTCTTATGCAAAACAAAAAGGCCAAGGATGATGATATTTAGAAGGTGACATGCTGGAATGAAGTCTGTTTAAATGAATGACCTTGACATGTATTCAAGGTCACATGAGTCAAATATGTTGAAATTTTTATAAATAGTTTCTCCTTCACAACAAAAAGGCCAAGAAGGTTGATATTTGGCAGGTGACATGCTCGGATGAAGGGGTACCAAGTTTGTTCAATTACCTTGACCCACTTTCAAGGTTACATATGGTCAAATTAAATGTGAATAAACCTTTAAATTACCTAATATCAATTAACAAACTTAATGGCATTGTTAGACTTTCATTGTCAAAGGGATCAAACATGCTTAATTATTTTTACGCGTCTTATGAATAGCTTAGAGTCATAGATACTGAAATTCTGCATGTAGCTTTAGTTTAGTTCACTTTTGATGTTACAAGTGTTTGTGGACGATGGACAAAAATGAAGCGACATAGAAAAAATTAAAATACATAAACTGGCAGGAGCAATTAATCAAACAGAGACAAGAATACAAATTAATTAATTCACAAAATGCTCTATCAAAGTAGATCAGAAATATTCACAATCTTGTTCTACAGTTTTTGAAATACACAGTCACAACAATAAAAACTCAAAAATTCACCATTCTTACACATATTCACATCCCTTGAACTTCCGGGGGTTATGCTAATTTACGTTCTCTGCACCTCTGGAATAAGTCATGACGAAATCGAAGGAATGTATTCACCACCTTGTCCATTGTTTGTACATAACAAGAAACGCGCGGCAGCGAAACGGTAAAATTCACCGGCATTGAAGTTTGGTGTTACTCCTATGCAATCTTCTACGAAGAAGTATCAGCATCGCCCTGGCGATTAGTATTTTGAATTCTTTTTACCGGAAACCAATCAAATGGCAAACTGTCTGTCTTCGATTTTGTCATGACATAGTCAATGCTTATGGGATGCAGAGAACGCAAGCAAGCGTTACCCCAGGAATGTCGAGGTATGACGCATTCACTTTTTTTATGGGCCAGATTTCGATATCGGCATCTGTTATACACTTTATATAAATTCGATATCACATCTATCT
>NW_018408352.1:4140-5897 GCF_002113885.1 Mizuhopecten yessoensis | reverse complement strand
ATAGTTCACTGCCTCTGCTTGTTTCAAGTTTGATGAGTTTCCCTGTTTCACTTTTCTGTCCAAGTTGCTAATACAGCTATAGATCAGCTCACTTGATGGATTGGACGATTGAAGTCCCAAATCACGTAATCCAACCAGAATTTCTGATGAAGAAAATTGACCTGCTGGAAACACGGAATCATCCCCTATCAATTCTCTCAATCGCTTGATAGAGGGGTCGTACAGTTCAGATGGTTTCTGTAAACCTCTTGTAGAAGTTTGTACAAATTTAGCTTCCCTTGCCAATCCCATCAAAACAGGATTTCTTTTGAACTGGTGAATTTTTCTGACAAAATACATCATCAGTTTCTGCTGGTCATCATCAGAGTATGTTTGCCATTTTACAGACAATATGTTCTCCATAGCAGCTTCTTCTGTTAGCTGTGTAGCTCCGAGGTTTTGCGCAACCCTACATTGACAACTATCTGACGAGGACAGTAGACGACAGGGATATTTTATAGGAAAATCATACCCAAGCTGTGGAGCTAGTGTATCTACCTGGCTGATTGAAGTGTAGCCACTGTTTCCGAATTCTATGAAAATCTTCATCTGTCCCAGAGACATTTCTCCATATTTTCTAATGTTCAAATATTCTAAATATTTCATCCATGAATATCTTTCTTCTTTGTCAGCATAAGCGTTGAAACTCTGTAAGTAGGCATAGTTATTTGTGTACAGACGATCGAGCAAGCTCAGAATGCTATCATGTGTTGGAATGTGTATGTACTTGGTGACTTCTGAATGCTCTGCCATAGAGGAAGGCAATGCAGGTAAAACGGTGACAGAAAAATGGGCCATAGATCTACAAATGGCCTCAGGTAAGGAGTGTGAACAGAACGTCTTCACAATAAACAATCCTGTGAGCTTATGAAGGTGGTAGTACTTGCCATGTTTCTCTGGCACGAGGTGTAAATCCTTGAAGTGCTCCAAAGAATATTTAGCCAGCTCGGACCAGACTTTCGCCAGCCAGTCAACAGGGAGTGAAGACCTCTCAGTATCCCAAACTTTAAACTGCCCTTTGTCCGTGAGGTTACGGTCGATACAAAGCTGAAGAAGTCTTACCAACCCATGGACATCCAATTCCTGGACCTGGAACGTACCTGTAGTACAACATTGACAAACCAGTCAGGAAATAATTACTGCATATAGTTTATATGTATAGTGAAGGTTATATTTTCGCTATTTTTGCATTATAATTCGTGAGTACCCTAAATGGAAGACAATTTTAAAGAAAACTGTTTTCCTATCTAGTTTCTTGGACACCAACGTTTTTTACTGTAATGAAATAATACCTGTATAAGCCTATAGCTCTCATTTGATGTATTTCTTGGACATCACCCCGTGTTTGTCTATTAATAGATCTAGAACTCATTTACTTAAGTCAGGTTAATTTGGAAAATTTTAGCTGATCAGGAACCCAAAATAGAAACCCCCATCACATAATTCAGATTATGAAAATAATTGGCAACATTTTGAATATTTTCCTTCATTTCAAGAAAGATATAACACTTTCTGATTAGTGATTTATTCATCGAAATATTCTTTGAACAAAATACGTTCTGTGTTTAGAAATATGAAATGACATTGATAAATTGTCGCACTGTATCGATTCCCGGTTTTTTTTTCCTCTTTATTTTTTCTTTGAATATTCCAATTGAGTTTATGAGCAAAATACAAGAAGTAGGCTGATATAAATTGCTCCATTTGCTTAAAACTAA
>NW_018408352.1:1875-3897 GCF_002113885.1 Mizuhopecten yessoensis | reverse complement strand
TGTGAGAATATGGTGAAAAAGAATTCACAATGTTACTTTTTTCACGTAAAATTCTACCATCATGGTCAACGTCTATTGTCTCCATAGTGACATCAAATACAATCTGGAAGCCAGACTTGATTGTAACAAGAGATCATATTGCATGATTTCATATGTAAACTAGGCCTCTTGGTTTTTAAGAAGTTGTTTAAAGGTTTTAAACATATTTGACCCTGTGACCCTGAATATAAGTCAGGGTCTTTCACTTCAACAAACTTGGTAACCCTTCATCCAAGCATCACCTCTTGGTTATTAAAAAGAAGTTGTTGACAGATTTAAACATATTTGACCCATGTGACCTTGAAAATGGGCGAAGGTCATGCATTTTAACAAACTTGGTACCCTTCATCCAAGCTTGCTACTGGCCAAATATCATCATCCTATGCCCTTTGGTTACTGTGAAGACGTTGTTTGAAGTAAAAAGTTGATGCCGGACGCCGGCCAGACGCCAGACGCCACACAATGGTATTAAGCTCACTTGCCCTTTTGGCAGGTGAGCTAATAAAAAATATTTTTACTCACCTTTGTCCTTTATGCTTTTTAAGTGTTGTTTAATGACCTGGGGAAGGTCCTGCTTCATGGTTTGTTCTTCACATCTGGGGATCAACTTCATGGTGCTTTTTTTACACATATACACACAGCCATTTCTTTCAAATCTCGTAAAACTGCCATTCTCCAGTGGCAATAGTTTCAAACTCTCAAGGGAGGAATATTGTTCGTCTGACATCAGAAACTGCAGTAAATGAAGTTTTTGATGTGGGCTACAGTTTTCATACATAATGTTCCGCCTGAGAAGGTTTCCGAGGAAGGACGGGTTCAGCATGGTCATACTTGTCTCCTGTTTTAACAATGCAGTGATGTGAGGAGGGATGATCACCAGGTTCTGTTTATACTGCTTCATGATCAATCTCAGTGTGTCCCGTACTCCAATATCTGTAACATGACAATATTGTGACATATATATATATATATATATATATATAAAGTGATTAAATGTCCATGTGAAGGAAGTAAATATAGAANTAGTCGGTCGTTAATTTTATTTTTTCTATATATATATATATATATCCGTTCCAGGCATGTTTTCAATGTTGTGTTTAGAGACATGTTGTTTATGTTGTGTTTAGAGACATCTTGTCAATGTTGTGTATTACTTGATATCAATGTTGTGTTTAGAGACTTTACGTTAATGTTGTGTTTAGAGACATGTTATCAATGTTGTGTTTAGAGACACATTGTCAATGTTTTGTTTAAAGACTTGTTGTCAATGCTGTGTTTGGAGACATGTTGTCAATGTTGTGTTTAGACTTGTTGTCAATGTTGTGTTTAGAGACATTTGGTCAATGTTGTGTTAGAAGACGCGTTGTCGATGTTGTGTTTAGAGACATGTTGTCAATGTTGTGTTACAAGGCATGTTGTCAGTGATGTGTTTAGAGACATGTTTTCAATGTTGTGTTTAGAGACATGCAATGTTGTGTTTAGACTTACTTGTTGTCAATGTTGTGTTTAGAGACATTTGGTCAATGTTGTGTTAGGAGACACGTTGTCGATGTTGTGTATTGAGACATGTTGTCATTGTTGTGTTACAAGGCATGTTGTCAATGTTGTGTTTAGAGACATGTTGTCAATATTGTGTTTAGAGACATGTTTTCAATGTTGTGTTTAGACTTGTTGTCAATGTTGTGTTGAGAGACATCTGGTCGATATTCTGTTACGAGACTTGATGTCAATGTTGTGTATATACTTGATAATAATGTTTGTGTTTAGAGACTTTATGTCAATATTGTTTTCAGCGACATGTTGTCGATGTTGAATTTAGAAACATGTTATCAATGTTGTGTTTGGAGAAATGTTGTCAATGTTGTGTTTGGAGAAAGTTGGTCAATGTTGTGTTTAGAGACATATTGTCAATGTTGTGTTAAGAAACTTGTTGTCAATGTTGTGTTAGAGACATGTTGTCAATGTTGTTTTAGGCTTGTTGTG
>NW_018408352.1:0-1165 GCF_002113885.1 Mizuhopecten yessoensis | reverse complement strand
TTGGAGAAATTTTGTCAATGTTGTGTTTAGAGACATGTTGTCAATGTTGTGTTAATAGACTTGTTGTCAATGTTGTGTTAGAGACATGTTGTCAATGTTGTTTTTAGACTTGTTGTCAATGTTGTGTTAAGAGACATCTTGTCGATGTTCTGTTTAGAGACTTGATGTCAATGTTGTGTGTATACTTGATATTAATGTTGTGTTTAGAGACTTTATGTCATGGTTGTGTTCAGAGACATGTTGTCGATGTTGAATTTAGAAACATGTTATCAATGTTGTGTTTGGAGAAATTTTGTCAATGTTGTGTTTAAAGACTTGATGTCAATGTTGTGTTTACAGACATGTCATTGATGTTGTGTTAAGAGACATGTTGTCCATATTGTGTTTAGAGACATGTTGTCAATGCTGTTTTTGGAGACATGTTGTCAATGTTGAGACATGTTGACAATGCTGAATTTAAAAACATGTCAATGTTGTGTTTAGAGACTTGTTGTCAATGTTGTATTTGGAGACATGATGTTGTGTTTTGAGACTTGATATCAATGTTGTGTTGAGAGACATGTCGTCGGTGTTGTATTTCCAGGCATGTTGTTTGATATTGTTTTTAGAGACATGTTGTCAACGTTGTGTTTGGAGACATGTTGTCAATGTTGTGCTTAGAGATATGTTGTCAATGTTGTGTTTAGAAACATGTTGTCAATGTTGTGTTTAAAGACTTGAAATCAAAGTTGTGTTGGGAAACATATGAGAGGAAACCTCAATACCTTGAAAAGCCTTGTGAAGTTGGGTAGGTGACCCAATTCCTTTTCATGTGCATGGGGAAACTCAATTCCGGTTGCCTTTGTGAAAGACGAGTGTGTTATCCACTGCACCACCTAATTACCCTTTGAACCAAGAAGACAATGGAGCAATGCTTTACCATTTGTATTTTGATTGATCGAATGTGAAAAGGTATGGGGTCACCTGCCAGACGAAGGGTTTTCTCAGAGTACTCAGGTTTCTCCCTACATTAAGGCCCCTACACAGGCTGGTCAACAGGAATCATCAATATTAGCTGACATAACTTGAAATAAATAATTTCATATAATATACATAATCACATTGTATAACCATACATACGTACCAGTATCGTAATCAGGACATTCAAACACTGCATCTTTAGGTT
>NW_018408351.1:1214603-1215641 GCF_002113885.1 Mizuhopecten yessoensis | reverse complement strand
ACCGTTTAAGATATCTTTATGAAACTTAAACAATGCTTGAAATATGCTTATTGGCTGATAAGAAGAGACAAGCTTTTGTTCACAAAAACAAATCTAGTTGAAAATTCTGGTTAGGTTTTAAAAAAGATGGATCATGGATACTATTTATGATTCATCATATTGACTGTGTTACAAGTAGGCTTCATGCGTGAACAAAAAATATAGTCTGATTATTATGAATTGAAGAGAGAAATATGCCCTTTGATAGATGGTTGTACTGTTCACCTATGTTCTAGGTTGGATCAGCATACCACCCCGGAGATCTTCAGGACACCTCTTCATGAGTTGGCCCTGTCTATCAAGCTGCTGCGCTTGGGTCCCATTGGTCCATTCATGGCCAAGGCTGTAGAACCGCCCCCTATTGACGCTGTCATAGAAGCTGAGGCTCTGCTCAAAGGTGAGGGGTAACTTATTTTCTGTTAGGATTGCATAATATAGACTTGAATCATGTCACAATAATGGCCTTAAAATGTCAGAATTTTAAACAAACAGTTGTGTAGAAGTGATTGGTAAAATGTATGCTATCAAAAAAAAAGAATTTCAGTAATATTATTTACATTTCAGAAATGCGAGCTCTAGATTCCAATGATGAGCTGACTCCTCTTGGTAAAATCCTGGCCAAACTTCCAATCGAACCAAGGCTGGGCAAGATGATAATCTATGGCTGTCTCTTCTAGTGAGTAATCCAAACTACGAGGTTAATAGACATGGTGTAACCAAGGGTGTGAAGGTGACACTTACGTTTGTAACCAAGGGTGTGAAGGTGACACTTACGTTTGTAACCAGGGGTGTGAAGGTGACACTTACGTTGTAACCAGGTGTGTGAAGGTGACACTTACGTTTGTAACCAAGGGTGTGAAGGTGACACTTACATTGTAACCAGGGGTGTGGAGGTGACACTTACATTGTAACCAGGGGTGTGGAGGTGACACTTACATTGTAACCAGGGGTGTGGAGGTGACACTTACATTGTAACCAGGGGTGTGGAGGTGACACTTA